>NC_139957.1:46701051-46711051 GCF_963454915.1 Gymnoscopelus microlampas | reverse complement strand
AGGCAGACGATAAACCAAAGCTACAGCAAATAAGCATAAACATGTTGATGAGTTGAGATTCTGTTGTGGAAATGAAGACTGAGTCTCTCATAAAATAACCAATTAAAAAAACACTCTTCACTCTCATAAAATGTTACATGACAAACATGTCAGTAACAACTGGCAGTAATGGCTGGCTATTACTGTTAATTAACCCTTTCCTCAGTGAGATAATGGATAATTGCTACTGAATGTCTTTTATAAGATTTATTTAATACAACAGATGACAATAATATAATGAAAAACGATTATATGAAAATGACATACAGTAATGAAATGAGAATAGAAGAGAGTATAAAAAAGGAAATGGACAGCGTCAAGTTGCCTCAGAAGGCAACGGGAGTCTTCAAGGTTCAAGGCTCATTTCTTTATTAATGTCCCAAGAGGGCAATTAGGTTTACAGCAAAGAGGTAGTGGTTTAAAACATACAAACAGTACAGGACAACAGCAGACGTGAAACACCATAGCATAAACAGAGACCTGGGCGCATCTAGTGCAAGTATAGAATAGAATAAAAAATAAAAATAAAGGCTACATCCAGAAAGTGCTTCGATATAAAGTGCTGGCATAAAGTGCTTGTTCGTACACCATCATCATCATCAGCATATCATTATTTACCTGTTACTAGCAGCGTTGGCTGCATGAATCGAGGCAGGTACAAAAGGAGTGCTTATATCTGTTATTACTAACACCAGGGGCTCCCAGACGGCGGCCAGATGGCAACATCCTGTACTCTGCCTTGGGTGGATGGGCACTGTCCTGCTGAATGGACCTGGTCTTCATAAGCAGCTGTCTATTGTAAAAAGGATCGAGGCTCTCCAACTGGATGCCAGTAATTTTGGAGGCGGTTTTCACAATCCTTCTAAGAGAATTTTTGTCCTTAATGGCAAGGTTACCATACCAACAGATGATGGAGAAAGAGATGACAGAATGTACATAGGCACTGTAAAACAGTTTCATCAGGTCTCTGTTGACATTAAATCTGGCTAATTTCCTTAGGCAGAAAAGGCGTTGCTGGTCCTTTTTACACAGCATCTCAGTGTTAACTGATTTGCTGTTGATAATCGGGTCCAGGTATTTATAACTGGCCACGATTTCCACTGGCTGGCCACAGATATCAGTGTTCTGGGTGGGATGGGGACCACGTCTGAAGTCAATACAGAGCTCTTTTGTTTTTGAGATGTTCAATTCAAGGAACGCATCATTGCAGCAGGACAAGAAGTCCTCTGTGACCTGGCCATGCCCGACCTCGTCATTGTCGAAAAGGCTGACAATGACTGAGTCATCTGCATATTTTATGATGAAACGGTTGTCGTGGTTACTGCGACAGTTGTCCGTGTACAAAATAAACAAGAGAGCAGAAAGAACACAGCCCTGTGGCGAACCAGTGGAGGTGGAGGGCTGTGTTCTTTCTGCTCTCTTGTTTAGTCTGACCCTGATCTGAAATGTGGTGGACCTTAAACACAGATTTAAAATTGTTATAACTCTTAGGACTGACATTTGTCTACTTGACTCAAGATCAACATGTTGATTATTTCTTGGCTGTGTAAGTATAATGGTATAGTTGATGTCATGCTTTAATCACTGTTTAAACAGAGCGCATGCTTCAGCATATTGCTGCCCTGTCAGAGAAGCTGTCAAACCTAACCATTTTATGGTTGTTTCAACCCTCTTTTAAGCTTGTTTCAAACTACACTCCTTTAGAACTAGGCCATGAGGTGAACCATGAAAAATTGACTTTTCGTTCCCAAGTCTGGGCACTACTTCTGGACTTTAGGTTAAAAGTTCTCCGCAAAATATCCTGCAGTTGTTTGTCACGAGCCATAAATGTATGTGATGTGAATTACAAAAAAACAAAATGTTATGGTGCGATTGTTTTGCTTATAAATGTATTAATATTCATTTTGACACCACAATATCTTTCTAAAACTGTCATTTATATGTAGTATTGGTGCATTACTATACTCAAATGTGAATTTAAACCATGAAATATTGCAACGCTTAAAAATAAAACACTTCAACTTGAATGATTGGCACCCTGACCCAACAAAGTTAAACATTATTAAACATTATCTCACCACTCAAACAGAGAGCGTCTCCTTTCAAATCCCAATGGTTCTATTGAGCCCCCCGCCCACAGGACTGGCCCAATTCTCTCACAACTTGCTACAAAAATCGCTCATGAAAAACTATATAATCTCCTACATTTAATTTTCCACCTTCACATGTGTCTCCTTCTCTAATAATCAAAAAGTGCTATATATTTCATCTCGCAATTTACTTCCGGATGGTTCGTTTTGCACCTTTTTTGCCACATCGGTCACGGGAAAGAAATAAGCGCTGGCGTGGTCTATGGAAACGAGCCCAAAAGTGCACCCAAATAAGCCCAATATCGCTTATACAAACAGTCAGACCTGGCAACGCAGCCTACGCCAATCATGGGTGAGAGATCTACAAGCTATGGGGCAGAGACGCCACCGTATCTTAGCAACAACGACAGCGCTCACTCTCATTGGCCGTGTCATTGCCAGGAGCAGTTTCCAGACAATGGCATCGCAGAGAGCTTGCTGTAGCCATCACATTCAGTCGCAGCAACGACGGACAGGGAGCTGTGATAGCTGGCATGTAGCTAACACTAACGTCGCTGTCATGCCTGCAGCGGCTGTGCAATCACTTTGTCAACAATGCACGTTCGTGCGGCGAATGTTAGTATTGCTGCTCACTTAGTCCATTGTACATGGTGTATATTGTCGGCCTTGTGTGTCTTGTGGAGAACTGTGTAGCTCCACTACAACTCCAGTTACTAATGTAATGGCAGGACCGCCCCGTGCAACGCACGTTTAGGCTGCATTATGGTAATGTTGTAATTTCACATAAATTCAGTCCAACTACGGCAGTGGCTCACAACCTTTTCAGGCCGCGCGCCCCCCCCCCCCCCCCCCCCCCCCCCCAAATCATATCATATTATCATATTTGCACTGGGGACCCCCCCCCCATTTTGTTTGACTCCGTTCCGCAAGTCAATATCGTGAAAATAGCATATCTACAAGCTCAAAACGCCTCACGTTGAGAGGCGTTGTAAGCTTGTAGATCGGCTATTTTCAACATGTTTGCCTCTTTCTTACATTATTTGACAATTTGGCCAATGTTTTATAGTATAGTTTGTTGACTACTTTTGTTGCAGTAACGGTCTTTTCCTTTACTTTCGTTGTTTTATTTTCTCCGCCAGGCCGAAAGGCATGCCGCCAGAGTTTCTTTTACCCCCTGTCCGTCCGTCCGTCCGTCTGTGGCTAGCTAATCTCCAGCATCGTTGGCTTGATCCCAGCAAAACTGTGCACACACACTCCCTGGATGCCAATTCTGAACCTCTGGCCCATTTTTTTCACATGCCCCTGTTATAGTGCCACCATCGCTTTTTGCAATACACATTTTTTTCACAGTACTCCTACATATTTTGTCCAAACATCACGCAAATCGGTACACAGTATCTCTATAGTCATTAAAAAAAACGGCTCTTTCAGTTTTCTCATATTCCATCCTGACTGGCTAAAAATGGCTTCCAAAGTTTGCAGAACTGCTCCGTTTTCACCAAAATGCCTCAAATTATGCACACAGCATGCACTTTCCGTGCAACTTCGCACCCACATTCCCACTATGCCGAGGAAGAAATTCCACTGGATATTTTTCTAATCAGCCTCATGGTGGCGCTATAACAGCCCAATTTGTGTTTTACCTATAACTGCACCAATCTGTGTAACACTTTGTATGTGAATCTCTAGAGGTCAAGGACAAACCTATTGCCCTGCATTTTCCACATCTACCTTTTATAGCGCCACCAGGAGGCCGACTTATGTAAAACATCTTTCTTTACATTACTCCTTCCGATTTTATCTAAATTTAACACAAATCGGTACACATGATCTCTACAGTCATGTGATCAAGACGGATCTGTTTAATTTTTCATATTCCATCCCGATTGGCTAACATTCACATCTACAGAATGCAGCGTCCGATTGCGGTCAACTTTGCACGCACATTCACACTATGTTGAGGAACAAGTGCTACCATTTAAAATTGGCCTGTGGGGGGTCCCCACCGACAGGTTGAGAACCACTGTATTAGGGGAGAGTCAGTGAGAGCTGGATAAACGAGGTAAAATGTGTCAAAAGGAGTCTGTATGGCTGTCGATAAATGAACACATGACGTCGGTGGGAGAGGAGATATTGGGTCTTTTGGACACACAGCAGCGTGGTGCTGATGTTTGTTGTGTGAAGCAGCTTAATGTGAGAGTGTTTGTGTTGGAGCGCCTCAGTGCGGCTGCAGAGTTCATGTGCAACCTCTTCCAGAGAGAGATAGAGACACTAGAAACTCTGCTGGAGAAAAAAAAACACTCTGTTGGGCATTGACTTTCATATGGACATTGCTCTACACACTGCAGGTATGTCTGTTACACACACAACATCAAACTACACACTACAGGTATGATGCAGCGTTTGCATTCCAGCCAGCACGCCAGCGTACTTCCCATATGGTTTCAAGGTGGGCTAAACCATATGGACCCCATGTCGCCAATGTCAGCGGGATCCACTTCAGTCCCAACTGGGATGCCCTTGTGGGACATAGGTGTGTTCTACCTGGGCCTTAGGTGGGCCCCACCTAGCCAATTCTATGTGGGGCCGAGGTGGGTCTTAACTGCGATGCCCATGCGGGCTATAAGTAGCTTCTACCTGGCCCTTAGGTGCGCCCCAACTAGCCACGTTTATGTGGGACCGAGGCCGGTCCTAACTGGGTTTGCCCATGCAGGCTTTAAGTGGGTTCTACCTGGGCCCTAGGTGTACTCTAACCAACCACAGTGCAGTGCCCATCGCTCCAAATGTTGTGACGTCAGGGCTCTCAATACTGCACATTGGTGGAGGAGGAGGGGCCGCAGGGCGACCGCACACATCGCTGAACCAATGGTAGCCCACGGATGTTTCCTCTGGAGATTTAAAATCTGCCCCTCTATGCCACATATCATCCGCGCTACAGGGTCTTCACTGACCGAGCCACGGCCCCACTGGCCCTCATGACACTACGCCACTTATATGCGCTGCCAAGTGGCCGCGGGCGCTACGTGGGCGTGGGCGCGGGCTAGACACGAGGCCCGCGTAGCGGGCCGAGCTTCTAGTTATTACAAATAGTAACTTTTGCACAACAAACATATTTCATACATAAAACATGTCAGAACCTACAGTTTAATGAGTGGAATAAAAATAAATAAAAATAAATAACACACACCCCAAATGGCAGAAATCAATCAACATGCCTCCAAAGTTTAAAACAATGTGCAAAATGGACAATTGAATAGCTCAGAATGAGTACACATTCAGTACACAATATGTATCTACTGTATATATACAATTGGCAAACTTGCGCATGCGCGAGTAATTTGTTTGTTTGTTTGCACCCCACCTCATCTCAACCCCACCTCGCTCCACCTCATCTCAACACAACTCACTTCACTCCATCTCACCCCAGAGCCTACCCCACCCCTCTCCACTGCATCTCACCTCCAGGGTAACACCTTGTCTCTTAAAGGACCACTTCACTCATTTTCAGCCTATTTTCAAATATATTTGAACCCCACTGGAGGTCTTCACGGGACCCATGAAAATTGTACCCGGAGCCGACTGGACCTGTCTATTATTAGACTTGTGTTTCTTACCTTTTGTGTCTTTCTTACCTAAACGTAGTCTTCTCCCTGGTTAGTGCCCCTGGTCATAATGTGATGTATAACTCAGAGACAATGATCATTGGACAGTTGGTAAATACAAAGAAATCACGTTTTCTTTAGCTGTGTGTGATCCTTCTTCTTAGCCATTGCTAACGCTAATCCACCAGGTCAAAACGTTACGTTAATATCAACAATCTTTGATATAACTGCCCCGACCTCTAACCTTTGGTTTGAACCTTCACCTTTGACATCATCAGTATGTGACAGTGATGATGATGGATCTAATCATTTAGTGCCATTTTGTTTGCACTTTGCAGATTGTCAGGTCCACTCGGGTTTTATTGGACCCGTCATTTCACTGTCAGAGCCCTGAGTACCGGTTTCACCTGGACCTGGAGTCACTTCTAGTGAATGGACCCGAGACCGAGCCAGTCTCGGGTCGGTCTTTGGGCTTACCCAAAGACCTCTAATCCCCACTAATGCTCATTATAAGATGATTTCTGTCTATTGAGTCTGAATTTTTGTTTTTGTTTTTAATAATAAATAAATCAATATATGTAATGTAAACGGTGAGGTACTCGCATAAGCCCCCCAGGGTTTCTAACCTCACCGGCACAACAACCAATACTGTAAACTTTCCCATGGAAAGAGCTATTATGTATGCCTAATATGTTTAAGTAACTGTTGTGCAAATCAAATACATCAAATCAAATTCATCTAATAGGAGTGCTGTGAACAGTTCAGGAACCTGCCTAGTGACATCATCGGTAGGCAGTTTTGGTCATGTCAAACAAGGCTTCTATTATAGCATGCTAACTTGCATGCTAACTTTCCAGGAAAAGAAAAGCTGGAATGCCATCGATGCATTAGCTTGGAATGCCATCGATGATGACACTGGTCACCTACTGTCTTTCTGAGGGAAACATAACAAATTTAATAGAGCTTGTTCCAGCTTTTGATTGACTGATTGAATACTTTATTAGTCAGAAATGTAACGGCACATGGTACAGTAAGATATTAAGGCTAAAAGCATAACACAAAAAAAGTCCTGGGGACATTGTGGTCCTATGTATTTAATTCATCAACATAGCATACAAAATTAACACAATAATACATGTCATTAGCTCTGATCGGAACCTCTCCCTCCGCTATAGCTCAGAGATCAGGTTCCTCTACGGTGCCAGCAGAGTGTGACACCGGCCTACGGTGGCCAATATTGTAGATTTTTAGCGGCGCTAGAGCGGATCCTGCTCTATACCTGACTTTGTCCGTGTTCACCGTCAACGTTCTGATTGGTCAGACCCGTCAACGTTCTGATTGGTCAGATCCGTCAACGTTCTGATTGGTCAGACCCGTCAACCTGCTGCTCTACCTGGATCCTGCTCTATACCTGACTTTGTCCGTGTTCACCGTCAACGTTCTGATTGGTCAGACCCGTCAACGTTCTGATTGGTCAGGTGCGTACGCCAACAAAGTGATTGGTCAAGCTTCACGTGACACATGGCTATAAACACATTATAAACACATATCGATGACATAATGTATCAAAGGCGCCGCTACCTTCACACAGGGTGTGATTTTTTTACTCTTTTCCGCTCATCGTATCCAAAAAGTAAAGGTATTCCCCCTGCTCTCCGATGTTTGAAATTTTAGCGGTAAGCGACAGGTTGAAACAAGCGTTTAAATCACTTTTTTTAATCAGCCTGTGTCAACCCCCATCTGCAGGTGGCAGTACTGCTCCCGTTTTGGCTGCAAGGGGAAAACAAGGAGATGGAAAATTACATTTACCTCCCCTTGTGGTCTCCTGATAGATGTTTTTTCAGGCTAGTTGTCAGGGCATTCCACATTTTGGTGGCAGAGCAGTAAAATGAAGTGCTATTACACAAGGTGTGCGTTGATTATTGGCACGACAGTGATGCAGTCAGGAACGAGGCAGAGACGAGTTCCGTAAGCATCACTGAAGTGTTGTTGTTTATAACTCTCACCCAATCACACAACAGAAACCTAGCTTGATTTACTAGAAAAGTGCAGAGCTCCACCTGGCCGGGTTGCCTACCTAGGAATATGTCAGTCGTCAGGAGAAGGGGAAGCTGCAGAGTAAATACGGTTTGTATGGCAACAACTGGTCGCGTTTGTGGTGCCCCCCTCAATAGAGGCCCCTCAACATACGATTCCAATTTGGTTATTTGCATTAATGATACTGTATATGGCGGTAAGAAATAGGCCCGCCAACAATTTTGAGAACACATTTACAGGCAAATGGTATGCGGTCATTGTCACATGACACACAAGACTATTTGTGCCTGAGTTGGTGGAGAAAAACATGTTTAGGCAACAAACAGTGACATTTGTAGCATTTGAAGTGCCCCCTATGGGTGAAGATAAATCACTTTTTGAGGCCCCTCGGTATGTGATTTAAGTCTGGGGCAGATTGCAGGGTTGATTTTGACAGCAAACTTTGATTCAGTTTTAGTCTTTTGAATACAATTCCATTTCGTTTTAGTCATATTTTAGTCATCTGAAATGTTTTACTATAGTCTATAGTCGGGTGCATTTCTCCTTTCCGACATGTCGCCTTTCCGACGTTGACTAACCCTATACCTAACCCTAACCCTAACCTTAACCGCACGCGGAAGCCACTAGTCGGAGTGGTGAGATGTCGGAATGGAAGGAGCACCCCTCTATAGTCGACTAAATCTACAGTTGATTTAGTCGACTAAAATGTATTTTGGCGGTGCCTTGATGGCGTTGTAATGGCTGATTTTACACTTGGTTGCATGCTGAAAATAGCAGATCTACAAGCTCAACGCGTCGCAGCGCAACACACTGTGAGCTTGTAGATCTGCTATATTCAGAGCACAACACCCGAGCGCAACCAAACATAAAATGACTTGTCTTTTAGTTCTACTGGATCTCTTCTCCACTAGTTCCCTCACTAACATTTTAGTCTAGTTTTTATTTGTAGACGAAATTGTCAATATATTTAGTCTTATTTCTAGTCATCATATCTTAGTCTTTATTTAGTTCTTATTTAGTTTTCGGCAGTGAAAAAAGGCAGTCGACGAACATTTTTCGTCATAGTTTTAGTCGACGAAATCAACACTGGCAGATTGGATGCTGTGTTCAGGATTTGTGGCATTCTTTGCAAATGGGTCCCTCGTGCAAACTTTGGAAGCCAAATGTAGCCAATCGGAATGGAAGCTGAAAAATCAAACATCTTGATCACATGACTCCAGAGAGAATGTACCAATTTGTTGATTTCTTATTTATTTTTTATTGTACGATCTAGGGTGCAAGAGTTATAGGCCTGAATGTGAAGCGGACAATTTGTGGGTGTGAGTGTTTGTGCAAAGTTTCACACCGATTGGTCCAGCTGTTCTAGCCTGGCGGAGATAATGAAAAAACTAAACCGTGTTATCCTATAGAACTGTTAATTTATGATGTTACGGGTTAAATGAATACATTATCACAACATTGACAGAGTGTCAGCGTTCTCTTAGTTGCACTCATTTCCCTTGATGAGGAAGAAGGTTCCCATGGCAACCCCCAGCAGACCCAGGGTCAGCCCCACCCCACAGAACACATCTGGACCCACACCGGGCTGATGTTGAGTCTGATCCACATCTGGAGAGAAACACACACACACACGCACACACGCACGCATGAACGCACGCACGCACGCACGCACGCACGCACGCACGCACGCACACACACACACACACACACACACACACACACACACACACACACATTTTAACACTTTATTTATGTCCACACAAGGAGAGCATACAAGGACACACATATTATTACATTACATTACAAGGGCCCAGTATTTCCGGTTGCTTCTACACACTCGCAGTAACATGTGTCTCAGTGCATGAATCCAAACAAGTTCAGAATGTACAGAATTGTAAACAACGCACATGAATGTATTCACAGACATCATAGGTCATACACTTCCATCTGCCAACACCGGGGAAATTATGGCTACATAAGCACCTTCTCCTCCAAATGGATCGACTGCCAATAATGGAGGAGATTGAGCAGTATTTTATAAGCTGCTTTGTCTTACACTTGGACAACCTCATAATCCTCAAGCCCCTGACCACCAGCCTGTGGACATGACCCAAGCTGCCAAATAAACAGGAATTGTCTTTATCTGCCTTAAACTGCAGTGTTCTGGTAACATGGCATTGGTCCAACAGCCCTTTATTCATTATTACTGTCCTTAACCCTGACCCTAAACTC
>NC_139957.1:46561051-46696051 GCF_963454915.1 Gymnoscopelus microlampas | reverse complement strand
CTATGTTTTCGGTTCTGTGGAAGAAAAAGAAACTGCCAAGCTAACCTTTGTAGTCTTCAAATATTATTTTCTAGCCTTTTCATTACTAAATGACAGTTTAGTACGTTATATTTTGATTATTAGCTGTTAAGGTCCTTACACACCGGGGCGATTTTTTCGTGCGAATAATGCGTTTTTTTAAAAAACCTTAAAGTCAATGGCTCCGTACATGGAGCGAAAAAGCGAAAAAGCGTCTTTTAATTATTCGGAACGAGTCCGAATTTTGCGTATATTCGCTATATTCGCCGGTATGTAAGGACCTTTAGTCTCTCGGTCCCTAATGGGTCCTCTGTAGTCTGGCCTACTAGGGCCTGTGTGTGAGTGGTGTATTCCCAATTTCCCATGTCTTCCCACAGGTCCTGTAGTTTGGGGTCTCAATCAGGTGCATTGGGAGCACCTGGCCAGTGTTCCCAGTGTGCCCTATAACATGCTGGGTGTTGTCCACATTATGTTTCTCTCTCATTCCATGATGGCAGCAGCATGTGGTCATCTTTAGCTTAGTCTTTGGTTTGCACTATTCAACCCCACACTATGTTTACCACACATCCATACAGTACATTACTGACACTACTGATTCCATTGAACACACTCCATGCCATTCTTTGTTATGTTGTAAATAAATACATTATTTATACACTTTTAAACTAAGCCTTGTGTCTTCCTCCTTTTTGTTATGGCCTACCCAGGTCGTAACACACAAAAAAAGGGCAGGAACAACAAACACTGTATTAAGAAGTCAGCGAAAAAAAGTTGTAATTTGAAACTCTGTTCTGTCATGTTTATTAAACATCAATCCAATCCTCATTACATCTCACTGCTGAAGCACCACATGTCTTTAAAAACACACTGGTCATGTGATCAAAGTGCCACATAAGAGGTGTGTGTGTGTGTGTGTGTGTGTGTGTGTGTGTGTGTGTGTGTGTGTGTGTGTGTGTGTGTGTGTGTGTGTGTGTGTGTGTGTGTGTGTGTGTGTGTGTGTGTGTGTGTGTGTGTGTGTGTGTCACCACCAAAGTTTCCTATTGGAAACTCCCCAAACTTTAATTTCACTTCCTGATTCACAGCCAATCAGGAATGCACATTTTATTATATTTGTTAAACATCACCAGTTGCTGGAGGCAGACATGTGGGTCTGAACAGAGAGACACACAGTATAATGGTCATTAACTTTATTATTATTGTTATTTTATTATTATCATTATCATTTAATAATAATCATAATAATAATCATACATCAAAGTTATAGAGTGCTTTTGTAGGTATACTCAAAGATGTTTCACAAAACAAATAACGTTATTGAAGTGAAACAAATATCTGTGAAAATACTAAGAAGAAATAGGGCTACAAATAAACATAAGAGAGTAATATAAGTATAAGAGAGTATAAGAGAGCCTTGTATTTTTTAATAATTGTTATCTTTTGTACTGTTTTTATTGTGCGAATAAATACAACAAAACAAAACATGAAGACTAAAACAGTTGTGTTGTTTTGTGTGTGTCTTCATTCACATGCTTCCACTAACTTGTTGTCACATGTTCTGGTTCTGCTGGTTATATGTAAACTGCCCTGCTCAATAAAGGTAGACTGATACTGCCACCTAGTGGGCGGATGGGCACATATCATTACTGGACTACATCAATGGGCCTCATTCACCAACCATTTTAAAGAGGAAAGTTCTTCTTAGACCTACTTGGGAAGTTTTTAAGAAGATTTTGGCATACAGTACACCAATGTTTTCTTAGCTGTGATTTGTTCTTAAGAACAGAATCTAAGCACACTGAAGATCACTCTTAGGTAGCCTTGGAGTTCTTAGGTGTGACATGTTTGTGCAAATTAACTGTTTCTTCTGTTTTCTCAATTCTTCAATTGTATAATATAGGATATAAATGACAATAATGTTTTTTTTTATCATATCTTTAGAGCAGTGGTTCTCAAAGTGTGGTCTGAGGACCCCCAGGGGTCTTTGAGGGAGTTCCAGGGGGTCCACAGCAAACGAGGAACAGTTTAACCACTTTGACTATAAGTTATACTTTGTTTTAAAATAGCCGATCTACAAGCTAACAACGCATCCCATTACTGCCCATTTTGAGCTTGTAGATCGGCTATTTTCGAAAGATTTTTGATAAATCTTGAAACATTTTATTTTTTGAAAAATCGTGGGCAAATTTTTAAAGCAACATTTTTTTTAACTCAAATCTTATTGCTTCTGAGGATTCTACAAATGTCTTCTGAATCCTAACAGTAAAAAAAACAAAAACTATGTTGTTATACTATCAGTGGTTCTCAAACATTTTCATGTCAAGGCCCACAAAATGACAAGTATTTGGCAGCAGACCACTATCTAAAAAACATGTCCCAGGAACCCCCATGCAGAAGCACTCGGTGCCGCGCTATGAGCTTGTAGATCTGCTATTTTTGGATAGCCAAAGACATCTAAAAATGACACCGATTCTTTCCCGGTGTTAATGGCTTAATCAAATGGAGACGTGTATCGTGTTCACTGTGATGTGAATGATGTTCTTGTGAATCAAAGTTTGGTGGACAGTGATTGACGTCCCTGTTAACTCAACTGACGTTGACACAGTTTTCCAGACTAAATGTAAAGCAGATCACTGGCTCTCAGCATCGGGTCAGCAGCGATCATTTGGCAAGCCTTTCAGTGCTAATTTAGACCATGATACATTATGTAAAGTGCATGAACTGAGTTTAACATCAATAAACGTGTTGAGACAATTGCATATGACTGCAGACAGCTGATTTTACCTGCCGACTCAGGGGATGACTCAGGGGTCCTCAATATGTCCGTACATGGACAAAATGTCTCTGTGGCGAGACTTGTCCTTGTGTAACAGTGTTAATAAGTGTTATATAATTACACAAAATGTGATACAAATAAGTGCTTCTACCTGACTTAATTCTCCATGGTTCATGTGTCTAAGAATACATAGTGCAGTTCTGTCAGGATAACTGATACATGGATAAAGACAACTCATGAAGGATAAGATATATTTATTGAATATAAAATGAGCAATATATTTATTATAGTTTGGCGATGAATTGAATCTGCTTTTAGGTTCTCTGATAAAGAGTATCTCCCAACCATAGGGACTCCCAATCCCCCTCCATAGTACAACCATAGGGACTCCCAATCCCCCTCCATAGTACAACCATAGGGACTCCCAATCCCCCTCCATAGTACAACCATAGGGACTCCCAATCCCCCCCCATAGTACAACCATAGGGACTCCAAATCCCCCCCATAGTACAACCATAGGGACTCCCAATCCCCCCCCCATAGTACAACCATAGGGATCCAAAACCACAGGTGGTAGCTGGGGTGGTGGAGGGCAAGCAGCCATTTTAGCAACAGCAATGAACAGCAGCAGCAGTGTGTGTGTGCAGGGCCGTGTTAATGTCAAAATGCGCACTAGGCAACGGACAGTTTTCGGGCCCCCCCCCCCCCCAGCGCACATGCACGCGCGCGCAGCGCGCGTGCATGTGTGCGACCCATGCGCGCGCGCGAAATTTTGCGGTTATTTCGCGGATTGTGGCCGTTTTTGGGCGTTTCTTTGTTACTTTATTTCGGTTTTAGGGTTAGGGTTAGGGTTAGGTTAGGCTTATGTTATTTAATTAAAAAAAAAAAAACTTTTTAATTTTTTTTTTTTTTTTTTGGGGGGGCATTTTTCGGCCCCCCCCCCCGACAAGACATAGGCATGTGCCTACATTGCCTGTGCATAAACACGGCCCTGTGTGTGTGTAGCAAAAGCATGCAGGATGAGAAGTGCAACCTTCCAGCTTAAACAGAGCGGTCTGAGAATGAAATGAGAGGATGAGGGTAGGCCACCAACAACTGCACTGAGTTCCCTGACAGAACTTGCTCTGCATGTCTGTGACAGGCGCGACACTCATTAGTGGTCACAGCTCCTTTAAGTCCCCGTCTTTGGTCCCCCGTATAAATGTCCTGCCACCTCCACGGCCCCACCTCTTCCTTGTGTATTTCTGTGTTGGAACAAAGTGGGTGTCTTTTGTTGTCTTCTCGGTATAACAAAATGGGAATTGTACTTGCAAACGATGTATTCGGTGTTTGTTTGGCTTTGTTGAGAGAGGAGTCCTTGCACTACAAGCCAAACTAACGTGGAGACACAACCTGTGTTGTATGTTATTTCTTGTCAGAATAAATGGAGATTGTCTCCAAAGACAGTTCTGGGTCCGTCTAATCCAGGGTTGGGCATCTTTGATGATGGAGAGGGCCACTATATTTCCACACTCACTCCAGAGGGCCACAGTGCATATACTGTCGGGCAGACACCTCTTATCTCTGTATTTTTACTTTTTTCGCCATTCTAATGTCACACAAAAGTAGCAAAAATAGCCGATCTACAAGCTGAAAACGTGTCGTATCGCGACACGTTTTCAGCTTGTAGATCTGCTATTTTTGCTATTTTTGAATTGGAATCCAGATTTTGTTTCCGCTATTTTTTTAATAGAGTCCTGAAAAGTAATATTTTTATTTAATTTCAAATGCATTTAGTTATACTTATGTTAACTTTATGAAACTTAAATACAAATACATTGGACATAAAAAAAGACAACAGAATGTTAATACTAGTCATTAAGCTACTAATATAGACTGTAGTAATTAAAGCGGGTCATGTTTGCATGTTTAGAATCATAACAGCTGAAATCAATAATATATCACTATTCTGATATTAACCTGCGGGCCGCATTAAGTGGCCTAATAATATGGGTAATAATAATAATAATGTGGCCCCCGGGCCGCCAGTTGCCCATGTATGGTCTAATCCATTCCATTCAACACAACGCAGAGATAAAGACTACACCGGTTACACTTGTCCTGTGGCAAATGAGGTTCTGCCATCCTGTTATGTCCTTCATGTAAGCCTTTGTAAAATACATTATTATTGGACTTGACCCAGCCTGCCTGTTGGTCTGCTTATGGGTCCACATTTGACACACAACATGACCCACACTTCCAGTGTATACATCGTGTAGGTCACAAGCGTATGGGTTTCATCACGTAAAAAAATGTTTAGTTAAAAACTTGCGTTTAATCCGACTGGTTATGCTTCGTTTATTTCCCACGAGCGTCAAGACAACGTTAGAAAATAAAATAGAAGTAAGAATTTGACTTTGTTCTAGGATTTTTGTGAAAGATGTTTATTTTCTAGGAGTGTCAGCTTTTAAATAAGTGACATAAAACCTTAAAAACGAAGTCACTGGTCGCTGACTGACTACTCAAATCTTACTTTTTTCTTTTCTTTTTTTGAATGGCGTGGGTCTGGAAGAGGATAGCGATGTGTGTCTTTTAGACGCACATGCAGGTATTTTGGGCCGTGTCTAAAATACGAAGTTATACGTCACAGACTTGCCCATATATGGAGTTGCACCCGGCCTGGCGGAGATGTCCATTCCATTGAGTGCACTGTCATAGGCTGCATAGACGCCCATATGTGAACTAAGGTTTGTGCTGCATCTGTTACAACATAGCCCACTGAATATTCGCGTTTATTATTCACCACTTGTTATTCCACCAATACAATAGTTCAAAGAACGTTTACATAAACCTGGGAGGCAAAGTACCATTTCATAATTTGGTATTCGATATTGTAGAAGCTATTTTGTAGAGTTTCCGTTTGAGGTGCAGAAGACACATGGTGTTGAAGTGATGGAACGGTCAACAGATGACAACAGGCCAGACAACAGCCACATGAAGCATTCGGTTAACGGGGCAAACGTTCTCCCTACAGAACTAGGACAGAAGTCCAATGACGTCCGGATGACGTGCCTCAGGGAAAACAGGTTTACAAAGCAACATAACTATGACGAGAACAGAGAGCTGCTGGAAAGGTTAGCCTCTAAACAGCAAAGGAATACAAGCTTGGAGGGTGCTCTCCTGAACTTGATGCAAGAGAGGAAAAAATGGGAGCAAGAGAGACAGGGACTGGCTCAAGGAAATGAGGCTTTGGTTAAGAAGAATGGACAACTCCAGAAGCAACTGGACCTGGTCCAGGGAGATCTGAGGACCAACCATCTGCAGTGGTTAATGGAGGAAGAGGAGTGGGGGAAGGAGAAACAGGGACTGGCCGGGGAACAGGAGGCTTTGGCTATGAAGATGGAACAACTCCAGAAGCAACTGGACGTTGCCGAGAAAGAACTGAAAACCATGAGAACCAAAGATGCTCATTGGTCAATGGAGAAGGATACATGGGGGGAGGGTAGAAAGGAACTGGCAGAGGAACGGGAGGCTTTGGCTGAGCAGAATGGGCAACTCCAGAAGCACCTGGACCTCACCCAGGACCAAATGAGAACCATGGAAATAAAGATAGCTTACTGGACAGGGGAGGAGGAGAAATGGGGGAAGGAGAGACATGGACTTGCTGAAGAAAAAGATGCGTTGGCTAACATGAACGGACAACTCCAGAGTCAACTGAAGCTCCTCCAGGACGAACTGAGGGCCAGAAATGTTCACGTGTCGATGGAGAAGGAGAAGTGGGGGCAGGAGAGACAGGGACTTGCTGGAAATAATGATACTTTGGATAAGACGAATGAGCAACTCCAGAAGCAACTGAAGCTCACAGAGGAAGAACTGAGATGCAAAGAGGTTCACTGGGCAACGGAGAAGGACAAATGGCAGAAGGAGAGACAAGGACTGGATGGAGAAAAGGAGGCTTTGGCTGAGCAGAATGGACAACTGCAGGAGCAGGTGGACCTCATTCAGGAAGAACTGAGAACTAAAGACAATCGTTGGTCAATGGCGACGGATAAATGGCAGGAGAGACAGGGACTGACTGGAGGAATGGAGGATTTGTTTGAGAAGAATGAACATCTCCAGGGGCAACTGGAAGACCTGATAACCAAACATTCTCATTGGTTAATGGAGGAAGAGAAATGGGAGAACGAGAGACAGGGACTGGCTGGAGAAAAGGAGGATTTGGTGATGAAGAATGGACAACTCCAGACGCAGGTGGAGCTCATCCAGGAGGAACTGAGGACCATAGATGCTCATTGGTCAATGGAGAAGGAGAACTGGAGGCAGGAGAGACAGGAACTGGCTGGAGAAATGGAGCATTTGTTTATGAAGAATGAACGACTTCAGCAGCAACTGGACTTCGCTCAGGAAGAATGTTCTCATTGGTTAACGGAGGAAGGGAAATGGGAGAACGAGAGACAAGAACTGTCTGGAGGAATGGATGATTTGGTCATGGAGAATGGACAACTCCAAACGCAGCTTGAACTCACCAAGGACGAACTGACAACCATATCCTCTCATCTGTCAATGGAGGACACAAAATGGGGGGGGGAGAGACAGGGACTGGTTAGAGAAAAGGAGGCTTTGGCTAAGATAAACGTGCAACTCCAGAAGCAACTGGACCTCATCCAGGACGAAATGAGGACCAAAGATGCTTACTTGACAATAGTGGAGGATAAATGGGGGGAAGAGAGACACGGAATGGCTACGGAAAAGGAAGATTTGCTCATGAAGAACGGGAAACTTCAGGAGCAGCTGCTCCTGACCCAGGCTTTGGTTGTGAAGAATGTGCAACTTCAGAAACAGCTGGAGTTCACCCAGGAAGAGATGCAAACCCAAGAGACCCGTTGGGCAATGGAGGAGGAGAAATGGAAGGAGACACGTGGGCTGTCTGGAGAAAGGGAGGGTTTGGTTATGATGAACGGTAAACTCCAGCAGCAACTGGAGCTCGCCCAGCAAGAGCTGAAAAACACCAAATCCAAAGATGCTCATTGGTCAACGGAGAAGGAGAAATGGGGGAAGGAGAGACAGAGACTTGCTGGAGAAAAGGAGGCTTTGGTTGAGATGAATGGACAACTCCAGAAGCAGGTGGAGCTCACCCAGGAAGAACTGAGAACCAAGGAGACTCATTGGTCAATGGAGACAGAGGAATGGCAGAAGGAGAAACATGGACTGGTTGGAGAAAGGCAGGATTTGCTTTTGAAGAATGGACAGCTCCAGAAGCACCTGGACATCGCGAAGGAGGAACTAACAACCACGAGAACCAAAGAAGCTCATTGGTCAATTGAAAAGGAGAAATGGGGGATGGAGAGACGGGGACTGGCTGGAGAAAAGGAGGCTTTGGTTATGAAGAATGGACAACTCCAGGAGAAACTGGACCACATCCAGGAACAACTGAGAACCAAAGATGTCCATTGGTCAATCGAGGTAGAGAGATGGGGCAAGGAGAGACAGAGACTTGTTGGAGAAAAGGAGGCTTTGGCTTTGCAGAATGGGCATCTCCAGGGTTCTCAGTTCCTCCTGGACGAGGAACTGAGAACTATGAAAACCACCAAAGACACGTATTGGTCAATGGAGAAGGAGAAATGGGGGGAGGAGAGACGGGCACTTGCTGGAGAAAAGGAGGATTTGCTTGTGAAGATCCAGGAACAACTGAGAACCAAAGATGTCCATTGGTCATCGGAGGAAGAGAGATGGGGGAAGGAGAGACAGAAAATTGCTGGAGAAAAGGAGGCTTTGGCTGAGCAGAATGGACAACTCCAGAAGCAGGTGGACCTCAACCAGGAACAAATGAGGACCATGAATATCAACTTTGCTTCCTGGGCAATGGAGGAGGAGAAATGGGGGAATGAGAGACGGGGACTTGCTGAAGAAAACAATGCTTTGGCTAACATGAACGGACAACTCCAGAGTCAACTGAAGCTCCTCCAGGAAGAACTGAGGACCAGAAATGTGCATTGGTTAATGGAGAAGAAGGAATGGGGGCAGGAGAGACATGGACTGGCTGGAGAAAAGGAGGCTTTGGCTGACATGAAAGGACAACTCCAGAAGAAACTGAAGCTCATAGAGGAAGAACTACGAAGCATGACGGCCAAATATACTCTTTGGACGATGGAGGGAGAAAAATGGGGCAAGGAGAAACAGGGGATTGCTGGAGAAAAGGAGGCTTTGGCTGAGCAGAATGGACAACTGCAGAAGCAACTGGAACTCGCCGAGGAAGAACTGAGATCTAAGGATGCTCATTTGTCAATGGAGGCAGAGAAATGGCAGAAGGAGAAACTTGGACTGGTTGCACAAAGGAAAGATTTGGTTATGAAGAATGGTCAACTCCAGAAGCAACTTGACCTCGCCCAGGAAGAACTGAGAAGCAGCAATTTTCATTGGTCAATGGAGAAGGAGAAATGGGGTACGGAGAGAGAGGGGCTTTCTGGAGATAAGGAGGCTTTGGTTAGGAGGAATGGACAACTCCAGAAGCAACTGGAGCTCGCTCGAGGGGAACTGAACATCAGGAGAACCAAAGATGCTTATTGGTTGATGGAAGAAGAGAAATGGGGCAAGGAGAGACAGGGACTGGCTGGGGAAAGGGAGGCTTTGGCTAAGATGAATCGGCAACTCCAGAAGCAGGTGGAGCTCACCCAGGAAGACACGAGAACCATGAACACCAAATGTGCTTACTTTGCAACGGAGGAGGAGAAATGGGGGGTGGAGAGACAGGGACTTGCTGGGAAAAATGAGGCTTTGGTTAAGATGAATGTGCAACTCCAGAAGCAACTGGAGCTCACAGAGGAAGAACTGAGAACCGAAGACATGCATCGGTCATTGGAGAAGGAGAAATGGGGGAAGGAGAGACAGGGACTGGTCGGAGAAATGGAGGATTTGTTTATGAAGAATGGAAGACTTCGGGAGCAACTGGACCTCACTCAGGAAGACCTGAGAACCAAACATTCTGACTGGTTAATGGAGGAAGAGAAATGGGGGAAGGAGAGACAGGGACTGGCTGGAGAAAGGGAAGGTTTGGTTATAAAGAATGGGCAACTCCAGTATCAGCTTGAACTCACCAAGGAACAACTGAAAACCATATATGCTCAATGGTCAATGGAGGACGAGAAGAATGGACAACTCCAGAAGCAACTGGACTGCACGAAGGAAGACGTGACGACCATGAGAACCAAAGATGCTCATTGGTCAATTGAGGAGGAGAAATGGGGGAGGGAGAGACGGGGACTGACTGGAGAAAAGGAGGCTTTGGTTATGAAGAATGGACTCCTCCAGAGGCAACTGGAGCTCATCCAGACAGAGCTGAGAACCACATGTGCTCATTGGACAATGGAGGAAGAGAAATGGGGGAAGGAGAAACAGGGACTGGCTGGAGAAAGCGACGCTTTGGCCAAGAAGAACAGGAAGCTCCAGAACCTACTGGACCGTGACGACAAAGACGTGAAGACCATGGTGAAAACCATGAAAGAGAACGCGCAGCGGATGCGCCAGAAATCCAAACAAAGGTGCACCCTCACCTCAGGAACAGCAGAGAACCAAAGACATTTCATTGGTTAGATGGAGAAGAAAAACACGAGGCGGAGAGACAGGTAATATCTGGTGAACGCGTAGGTTTCAGGGCCATTTACACCAGCTACACCAGTTTACACCACAACTATGACGACGACAATAGTCAACAATATTGTTATCGTTATAGTGCTTGGCGTGAACATGAATGTAATCAACCAGAAACAACCTTACCCTGGAAGAACTGAGAAGGAAAGAGACTCCTTGTTAAAAGAAAGGCATTGTTGATATCAAGTTCCCATGGTTACCCAATACGTCTTGATATTGAGTTTCTGTTGTTGCTACTCTGAGTATCTAAGGCCAATACGTGCTCTTCCATCTGAGGATTTTACAGTTTGATGTCCCAGAGATGTAAAAAAAAAAAGGTATCAAAACGGGGGTCCCTGGCCCAAGGAATTATGAACTGGGGATCCTTGAAATGAAAAAGGTTGAGAATCACTGATTTAGACTCGAAGACCTGAAGCCGATTAAAAACATGTCTTCTGAATCCTAACTATTTTCTGAAAAACGTATGTTTCTATAATTCAGTGGTTCTCAAACCAAAGGCCGCGGACCCCCATCTCAAAATAGTCTGTGCCTCGGGACTCCCAGAAGCAAAGATTTCAGTCAAAAAGAAACTGCTAGTAATCGACTACAGTGCAGCCAATTTCAGACTGAAGCTCCACGCAGCTTCAGTCTGATAATCAGACTACAGCGGACCGGTAGGCAGACACAAAGGAGACTTTTTGTGTCTCCTACCGGAACCTACTGCTCGTCATCAAATTATTGTCTTAGGAATGAGACAAAAACAAAAGAATATCCATGAATTACAAGCAAAAGGTTTCTTAAATCTGATGGGTACAAGGTACAACTTTTTCTTTTCTTTACATCTGAAAACATTTCCCAGTGTACCACCTGGCAGCTGATGGTAGGTATTGCCTTGCACTGGGAGCTGATGGTAGGTATTGCCTACCATCAGCCTCTCCCAGCTGGCCAGCATTCACATTGGCCAAGATTCTTCCATGCTTGTAATTAAATATTGACTGCTAAAGCTGCACTATATAACTATATCCTGTTCTACCCAGTGTTGCCATGTCTCATCTGAAATTATAATTTGCACCAAGGACCCCCGTACCAGATTTGTGTTGTTACAATGTTTAAAAAACGTTTTCCCCCTCAAGATATCTTTGAAAATAGCAGATTTATAAGCTCACAACACATTGTGAGCTCGTAGATCGGCTATTTTCAAATAGCCGACGTATATACTGTAGGTTTGAAGTGCTCATGTGGCCTGTAGTCGCTTGTTTTCATAGATCTCCTAACCCTAACCCTGACCTCACACTGGCCTAACGGTCTGAATAATGGGATGTTGGGATTATGAGCGGACCCCGACACAGCGAGGGCTGATCCATTAAACCACTGACGTGATTGACTAAGTATTTATTGCGTGTAGCGGATGCCTTTGCTCGCCGGTGAAGCGTTGCACTTGATAGAACAATGACTGACGGCAAGTTACCAGTGTTCATTTTGTCGACTCAACTATGACGAGAAAGGTTGGTCGTCGCGTTGACTTACCTTTTCTCACTGACGAAAACTCAATATAAACTAAGCTATGATGACTAACACTAACACTAAATATATTGACAATTTCGGCAACAAATAAAAAAACTAGAATAAAATGTTAAAGAGTGACTAGTGGAGAAGAGATACACAAGATACAATAGCCGATTTACAAGCTCACGCTTTACACGGTTTGTGATATTCTGGATCGGCTATTTTTAGCACACAGCTTTGATTGATTGATTGAATCTTTTATTAGACAGAAATAAAAGACAGTGAAAACAACACTTTGTCTAGAAGGAAGTATGAATCAGGCTTTACAACGCCATCAAGGCCTGACAGCGTAAACTTTAGACTAAATCAATTGTATTATAGATGTATTTGGTCAACTAAAACCGTATGATATTCAGTCAACCAAAACGGTATATACAGTATATATACTGTATATCTATCAGCTATTATTGTTGTTGTTTCCAGGCACAATGCTCATATATGACAAACAATAGAGCTGTGACATCCTGCTGTTTTACATGGTTACAGTTTACACCAAAACTCATACTTTTTGAAAATCTCTGTTTTATTGACCGGAAACGCTGTTGGATGAAAGGCCCATGAAACCTATAGAGGAAAATTAGTGTTTTTGCAAAAGATCCATGCCAGTGTGAACAGGGCTCCCCAGGCAGCCTAGTGTGAACAGGTCTCCCCTCCCCAGGCAGGCTATTGTGAACAGGGCTCCCCTCCCCAGGCAGCCTAGTGTGAACAGGGCTCCCCTCCCCAGGCAGGCTAGTGTGAACAGGGCTCCCCTCCCCAGGCAGGCCAGTGTGAACAGGGCTCCCCAGGCAGGCTAGTGTGAACAGGGCTCCCCTCCCCAGGCAGGCTGTGGTTGTACTGTGTGAATGTATGCTGACAGAGGCAGCATTTTAATGTGTACATGGGTGAACAGAATGGGGGCCAAGACTCCCACATTCATACTGTACCGGTATACTGTATATTCTGACCTCCCCATTTAAAAAGTTGTTGTTCCAGGGATCCATCCATCCCCACATGTATCAACTTTTCAATCAACATCAACAGACAACATTAACTTATACTGTAGCAACACGATGAGGCACATGCAGGGCAACAGCTCCAACACAGATGGAATGTATATTTTCTTTATATTTTATAAAAATAAATGCATACGTGTATCAGGGCCTTCAATCCAAGAGAAGATTTGTCGACAATCGCCGAAAATAGCTGATCTACAAGCTCCACAAAGGTGACGCGTTGTGGAGCTTGTAGATCAGCTATTTTCAAAAAGCCCCCCCCCCCCAAAAAAAGTAAAATAATTAAGTGTTCCCTCATTTCTCTGGGGACCCCCTGGAACCAACCCTCTCCATGCAGTGGGGGTCCCCAGACCCCACTTTAAAGAACCAGCTCCTTTAACTAATCTAAATCAGTATAAGCTGACTGGGTGGCCGGCAGCTTTAATAAGTCTGTGGTTGTGCTGTGAATGTACACAGAGAGACAAAACAGAACGGGGGACAAACGAAGCACCTCGGAGCAAAAAGACCCACAATGCGGCCTAGAGAAGTGGAAGACCCAGATTCAGCAACAGAAACACAAGAAAGTCCTGTCCTGTCTGTCTGTCTCTATGTGTGTGTGTGTGTGTGTGTGTGTGTGTGTGTGTGTGTGTGTGTGTGTGTGTGTGTGTGTGTGTGTGTGTGTGTGTGTGTGTGTGTGTGTGTGTGTGTCTGTCTGTCTGTCTGTGGACCATTCAAAAAGAGGAGATTGCTCTTCAATAGCCCAGAGGTAAGTCACACCGATGCAAATGAGAGTGAAAACGGAGCCCAGCCCTGCTATACCAATGCTCTGGAAGAATGGCTGTGGTTTTTCCTCTCCAGACCCCCTGCCCCTCCTGAATGGTATCTGCTGAAACATCAACGAAACACTAGACCTGAATTGACAAACGATGCTCCATCGCCACCGACCATGAAAGACACAACTGTCTGCTCTCTCTGTGTGTGTGTGTGTGTGTGTGTGTGTGTGTGTGTGTGTGTGTGTGTGTGTGTGTGTGTGTGTGTGTGTGTGTGTGTGTGTGTGTGTGTGTGTGTGTGTGTGTGTGTGTGTGTGTGTGTGTGTGTGTGTGTGTGTGTGTGTGCAGCTGGAAGGAGACACAGGTGCAACGTTTAAAACCTCTCTCGTCTTAATTCAACAAACCCACCACACGACCACCTGAGAACTCCTTCTGGCAGACAAGGTAGGATCTGCTTTGCTATCATATATAACATTTAAAATAAAATAAAAACGGTTTGGAAAGCTGTTCATTTGGTGTTAAGAGACGAATATGAATATATTAAATGATTTAGCAAACTGAACATTAAAACAAATTGAGGTTACTGTTGTATTGGCCTGTTTGGACTGTTATGATATTAATATTATTCATGAATAATTATAGTACTACTACTTTTTGATTTGACAGGCAGGCATTTGATTGATTGATTGATTGATTGAATACCTTATTAGCAGTTTGCAAAAGAAAAGCACAGGAAAGTACAGTTCAATACATGGTCTGTTAGAGGATTTTAAACCCTAAATCCTTTGTACTCAATTCATCGAAGTATTAACACAGTGAAGAAAAGCTAATGTGTGTAACAGTATTAACACAGTAATTAGTGTAACAGACAACTATATTGATGCCTTTTAGAAAGCAGGGTTCAGGTAAAGCAGACAAAACAGGAGACAAAGAAGTGATGTTTTTAACTCATTCAATCAGGGGACGCGTCTCTGTCATTTTAGATTTCTTTGGCTATTCAAAAATAGCAGATATACAAGCTCATACATTACAAAATGTAACTAAAATTCACAAAAACTCTTCTGATATCTATCATAAAGACATTCCTTGTGTTTTTCTTTTTAATCAGATGTCCATCCTTGTGTTCTTGATGCTGCCGCTATGTGCTGCTTCTCCACAAGGTACTGTACTTTACTGTATTTACACTATATCGCTCATACGGATATTAGTCACTGTGTTATGTTTACTGTGTGGCTCTGCAGTATAGTCTAACTGTCTATATGAGGGTCTGACTGTGTGTGTGTGTGTCTGTCTGTGTGTGTGTGTGTGTGTGTGTGTGTGTGTGTGTGTGTGTGTGTGTGTGTGTGTGTGCGTGCGTGCGTGCGTGCGTGCGTGCGTGCGTGCGTGCGTGCGTGCGTGCGCGCGCGCGTGCGTGCGTGCGTGCGTGCGTGCGTGCGTGCGTGCGTGTTTGGTTGTGTGTGTGGTTGTGTGTGTGTGTGTGTGTGTGTGTGTGGTTGTGTCTTTGTATGTCCAGAGCTAACCACTGGACTGATCACTGTGTCAGATGTCATATGCACACTGCCATCCATAGTGGTGGAAAAAGTACTCAAATGTTTTGCTTAAGTAAAAGTATCAATACTGCAATGCAGAAATACTTTGTTACAAGAAATACTCTTGTAACAAATATAGTGAAGTAAAAAATACCTCAACACTTTACTTAAGTACAGTACTTGAGTACATATACTAAGTTACTTTACACCACTGCAACTACCTCAACTACAATGCAATTCTTTGAATATATATACATTTTTAAAGCAAACTTTTGTAACTCAAATCTTTGCTTCTGAGGGGTCCCTGGAAAAATATATTTTGAGATGGGGGTCCACGACCAAATACATATCGTTTTGGGTGGTCCTTTACATGAAAAGGTTTGAGCACCACTGATATTATAGCAAGTTTTTCAGTAGTTGAACTGATCGAGACATTTGTAGAATCCCCCAGAAGCAGAAGATTTGAGTTACAAATGTTTGATTTAAAAATATAAATATTTTCAAAGATTTGCACAAAGTTTCACGATTTTTCAAAAACAGCAGATCTACAAGCTCATAGTGTGGCACTCGATAACATGATTCATGGTTTACCATTCCATGCACGTCGGCATGCAACTGAACATGAAGCAAAAAGTTCTGAAATGTCTATTTCTCCCTGTTTATTTCACTTGACGAATCTCTGCAAATGACAAACAGCTTATTCGGGTCATCAACATGTGACGCGTCAGGAGAGCTGTCCCGTCAATGTCTGACACAGACCTAGGGGGTCCTCAAGAGTTACTACAGGGGGATCCACAAATCTTTTATTTTTTTACATTAACCACGTGAACCCTATAACATCCCCTTGTGTGAAAAACATCATCATATTTGTCCCCAACTCCTCACCTGTTTGACACAATGGCTGTGAGAATGCATTGTTGTTAAGAGCAAGTTGTTTTTTTCTCTGATGTAAATGTCAGTTGTCCGGGACAGTGTTTGTCTAACTTTAAAATGACAAGGACCCGAGTTTGTTGTGCATTATGCCACAGACCCCCCTTACAGACCTGCAAGGGTCCATTTGTACACACTATGTACACAGGGTCTCCTGGGGGTCCCTGGACCCCACTTTGACAAGCTCTGGACCAGGATATGAATTATGTCATGTGTGTGTTTGTGTTCAGACCTCACAGACCAGACCAGCATCTCATAATGTTTGTGTCCCTCAGATCTCACAGATAAGATGTTCACCTTCCCAGACCAGACCAACATCGCTCATGTCAAGCTGAACACAACGTACGACACCTTCAAAGCCGTCACTGTCTGTCTGAAGTAAGTTCAGTCAGACAACTCTTGGATTGGATTAGAATATATATTTATTGAGCATGCTTGAGCTTAGATATATGAAGCATAGTTTGGCGTCAGGGCTCTGAATCCATTCACTCCCTGTAAGCATAACATTTTAATGAATGTTACATGCCAAATAGCATTTACAGGGAATGAATAAAGACCCACATGGGGATCTAGAAACAGAGCCTACAGGTGGATGCCGGGGAGGCGGTGGGTTGAGACTATTCATGGGCACCAGCATATGCAGGTAAGCGAGCAGCGGTACAGCAGAGATATCAGCAGCAGAGCAGCAGCAGCGTCGGCCAGAGAGGGAAGCCAGAACATGTTCTTCATGTTCTCCATGTTTTCCATGTTCTCCAGTTCTCCAGTTCTCCAGTTCTCCAGTTCTCATGTTCTTCATGTTCTTCATGTTCTTCATGTTCTCCATGTTTTCCATGTTCTCATGTTCTCCATGTTTTCCATGTTCTCCAGTTCCCCATGTTCTTCATGTTCTTCATGTTCTCCATGTTCTCCATGTTCCAGGGCCTTCACAGACCTGACCAGGGCCCACGTCCTGTTCTCCATGACCAACCCGGCCAACAACCACGCCTTCGCCATCTTCAAGATCTCCAGCACCGACAGCTTCTACCTGCACGTGGCCTCCTACTACCTGTACTTCTCCGGCCACCAGTACAAGATGAACAGCTGGAACCACATCTGCGCCACCTGGGACTCCAAGAACGGCCTGGCCCAGATGTGGGTGGACGGGCAGCCCACCACCCGCAAGCTCATCAGGCCCGAGGAAGTGCTCAAAGGGTCCGCCGTCATCATGATAGGACAGGTAGAAGTCAGACCCCCATCATCATGATAGGTACAGGTCAGATTATTCACATTGCCTGCCAATGACATTTTAAAACGTCTTTTCAAAACAAACAAAAAGCGATCTATTGCATAACGTAACGTGCCTGCTCTTCAAATGCTCCCGCATTGTGGACTTACTACCATGCCAAGTCCATCTTACAGATATGACATTGCGGCCCGCAACTTGCGGGTGAAACACTCTCGGTAATTTGCACATAGGGTGCCGCCGTATTTGTTTTCAACTTTGCTTCGCGGTCATTATTGCGCATGTGCAACTCGGCAGATTGTAACGGAAGCGAGAGAGTTCACTCCTCCTTAGCTTAGCCACGGCTAGCGCTGTACAAACAAACAAAATGCAGATGTTAGCTTGTTAGCTTGTTAGCTCACTAGCCGTGGACAGGGAGTCAAAAGTCTGAGTCTGTGGGTTCGAATGCACCGTGGTGCATCCGGCATTGTCAAGCGTGTATATGAACACAATTGGTCCATGTTCAGGGGAGGGAAGCCGGGGTGGGGAGGAGGGTGATATTGGTCGTACTCCTATCGGCTGGGGGGACGGAGCCTGTCAGCAGGGAGTGTCGGGCGGGAGTAGTTTCTAAGTGATCATGGGCACTACACTCCCCCTGCCAGCCCAGGGAGCCCAGGGTCGAGCTCATGCCTCCTTCAATGCATGACTAACCTTCAACTAACCTTCTTATCACCTGACAGGGGGGCGTTTCCCTGGTAGGACGTAGCGCGTGGAAGGAATACATTATTCCAAATAGTTCCTTTCCCCTCCATCAGGCGCCCCGGCTGACCAGGGGGAGGCAGTATAGCAACCGCGATTACTGCTGCACGATTGTAATGTTTTTGTGAGGGTACCTACCGTAGGAGACACGGGGAGAACATGTAAACTCCACACAGAGATAGCTACTTTTTTAAATTAATTTAATTATGCTCACGCCACAGCGGGAAATTTCGCATTTGTGGTAAAGGGGTGGGAGTTAATACGTTTTTACTTCTTCTCACTCCTTTTTGACAACAATTTCAGTTTTCTGTGTTGTTTCATGCTGACAGTGGCAGACGACTCGCGGCGGCTTCGAGACGTCCCAGTCCTTCGTGGGCATGATGTCGGAGGTGCACATGTGGGACTACGTGCTGCCGTCCTGCGAGATCCATCGCTACATGAACGACCGCCACTTCACCCCCGGCAACGTGGTCAACTGGCGGGCGCTGGAGTTCGACACCGTGGGCAAGGTGGTGCTGGAGGACATCGGCTGCATCTACTGAGTCTCAAGACCAAAACACATAAATAGTCTCGCGTAGCCAGACAGCTATTCCACAATCTCCTGAATGCTAGTATATCCACACGTTTCCTAAGGCGTTGTGGGCATCACTGTCGATTTGATCCAATGAAATCCAATGAAGATCTACAAGCTCTATCTACAAGCTCATAGCGCGGCACTCGGTGCCGCGCTATGAGCTTGTATATCTGCTATTTTTTTAATAGCCCATAGAAATGAAATAAATTACACAGATGCGTTCCCGGTCTTAATGGGTTAGAATAACTCTACATTTAATGTTTACATTTCCATCTCTGCTCAGCAGCAAGCTATATAATGCTTATATGATTTTGATTTATATTAGGATACATTTGCGCGACTGTAAAGAAGAAACGGAAGCGGGGAGGAGGCTCTTCATCGCTTGTTCATGATCAGAGCTCCCGTTGCTCCAGACCAGGGGTGATGCAACTTTGACGATGTAGAGGGCCACTATATTTCCACACTCACTCCAGAGGAACACGTTGTATATTACTGTCGGGCAGACACCTCCTCTCTCCGTACAGTATTTTTACTTTTTTTGTAAATCAATGCATCGATGCGGTACTTTGCCATTCTATGTCACACACAAATAGCAAAAATAGTCGATCTACAAGCTCAAAACGCTCAAATGCGACGCGTTTTGATCTTGTAGATGGGCTTTTTTTTGCTATTGTTGAATTGGAATCCTGATGTTATTTTGCTATTTTTTAATTGGAAAACAAATCCTGAAAAGTAACATTTTTATTTAATTTCAAATGCATTTAGTTATACTTATGTTAAAGGTAGGGTAAGTGATATTTTTTGGTTAAAACAAAAAGTATTTTGTTAAAAGGTTAAAATACTATATTCTGATAGTAATCATTGCTATAGAGTGTTTGTTCAGTAACAGGAGTCTCCCTGTCTCTCCAGCTCTTTAATAAACAGAAAATACTTTTTTCGGTAGGTGTCAAAATCTCAGCCAATCAGGTGAAAGTACCCATTTTTAAGCTTAATTTATATAGTGTTCCAGTTCCAATTTTGTCTGGTCATTTCTTAGTGTCATCACTTCCAATTTCACTTGTTTAATCTGTATCCTGATTGAGTTCTCTGTCCTGGTTGGATAAAATTGGAAATGAAACTGAAACTGAAACGAAAATGCATTTTCTGTTTAATAAAGAGGTGGAGAGACAAGGAGACTCCTGTTACTGAACAAACACTCTATAGCAATGAGTACTATCAGAATATAGAGCTATTTAACAATTATTTTAACCAACGCAAATCACTTACCCTACCTTTAACTGTATGAACTTATATACAAATACATTGGACATAAAAAAGACAATAGAATGTTAATACTAGTCATCAAGCTACTAATATAGACTGAAGTCATTAAAGCGTATCATATTTGCATGTTTGGAATCATAACAGCTGAAATCAATAATATATCACTATTCTGATATTAACCTGCGGGCCGCATTAAGTGAAGGTGGGTCCCGCATGTGGCCCCCGGCCCGCCAGTTGCCCATGTACGTTCCAGACTGTATGACGTGAAGCATCTGAACATTGTGGGAGGAGCAACAGTTCTGGCCACGTGAGACTAAAACACACACAAACACACACGACACACACACTCACACACATATTGGTTCTACAGTGGTCTTTTTATATGGCAGAGGTTCTCAACCTGTGGGCCGGGACCCCCCGTCCCAGTTCAAATATGGTTATTTTGGGGGGTCCCCAGTTCAAATATGATCATTGTGGGGGGTTGTGGCCTCAAAAGGTTGAGCACCTCTGCTATATGGGATGGTTGAGGTGCTACGTCTGTATATGTTTGACCATTATCTCTATTGGTTTAATAACGTTAAGCTTATAAGTTACTGTATTCTTCCCTTAGGGAAATGTCTTCTGGTTTATGTCCAGCTGCCACATACAAATGCATAAACGTTTAGTATTTTAATGTATATTTAGCAATTAAAAAACATGACAGTCTTATCGAGTTTGTTTCCAAAGTTGACAGCCGACCAACAGCTGACAGTTAAGCTATTGGGGGAGTGGTTAGGGGTGGAGTCTATTGTTAGAGGAATGGTTGTTAGGGGTGGAGTCTATTGTTAGAGAAGTGGTTACGGGTGGAGTCTATTGTTAGAGGAGTGGTTGTTAGGGGTGGAGTCTATTGTTAGAGGAATGGTTGTTAGGGGTGGAGTCTATTGTTAGAGGAGTGGTTGTTAGGGGTGGCGTCTATTGTTAGAGGAGTGGTTAGGGGTGGAGTCTATTGTTCGCACCCATTACCACTTAGAAAGAAAAATGCCGTCATAACGACTTTCCCATAATTATCATGATTAAGAGCCAAAGAACCAATTGTTGGTGCTATTTAGCACCATTTGTTTTTAGAGTGTGTAGATGAATCCACGTGTAGACGTTTAGATGGAAGATAGAAGCAAATGGTCTTAATATTATGTTCTCTGAATCTCAACTATAAACGTGTATAATCTTCTTAAAAAAACAGAATGACAGAACTGTGAATGTCTGTTTTGAATGGCCATGGAGATGAATGCCTATTAAAAAACTGTAAAACCATAAAAAAAGGTTTGTTTGACACTCTTTCACATTGTGCCACTATGCTGTACATCCATCACATGAAACTCTACATAGACCTGTCACACATATTACATAATCCTCTAATCGCGAATAGTGTAGATCATTTCAATTATGTTTTGCATAATTGTCATAATCATTTCCATGTTGGAAAAATATTAATTATTATGAAATTATGTTTTTTGATTTGATTTGATAAACTTTATTTTGAACTTACAGGCGAAATAAAACAAGACCCAATAACAAAAAATAAATAAGAATGAAGTAAACAAAAGCATTTAAAATGCGATCATTGATCATCCACAATTATGTTCAAAAAGGAGTAGGAAGAAGCAACGCTTATTTACTCCTACCCCCGTCTTATTTAACATTCATAATCCATATAAACAATTACAAATGTATACTCTATATGATTTACATCCTATGATATCTGTATACCTATACTGCCATACTCTAATATATATACATCGTATCTCTGTATAATACACATAGCTCTATACATAACCCATATATACCCATAGCCACTTGCTGTGAATTAATTTGGCGTCACATAGACAGTAAACTCCTAATCTGATCACTACATTTCCAAAACAAAAAATGAATTAATTGAATTGAGTACAATCAACCCACCCCTTCCTCCACTCTATAACAGCTAATGATGTCCTTGTTATACATCCTCTTAAATTGTACAATATTAGTGCTTAGTTCGAGTTCCTTTTTAGTTGTTTTTTTTTTAGTTTGAGGACCCCCAGTGTAGTATATATATCACAATATGTAGAATCGTGACGTTTAGGTATTATTAACAGATTCAAATATTCTTTCATCCTAAAATAATAACCGAGAATAGCCGATCTGCAAGCTCACAACTTGCAAGCTCTCAAGCGACGGTTTGAGAGCTTGTAGATCGGCTATTTTATGTGCGAGACACGCTTCCATATAGAAGGCCTCCATGGAATCCAAATGACTGAAATAAGTCGTGGCGACTGAGAATCCATGCTTATTTCTGCATCAAACCCCTCTGTACCTTGTTTTTTTCCCAGTTTTTTCGTGTTTGTTTGCTTTCTGTTTTTGTTTTTTCTTTACTTTTTACTGATGTTTACTTTGTGTCAATCTTTGTGCCTTGTTTGTCTTATTTGTTCTCGTCTCTGTTTTGTTCCGTCCCGATGTTGTATTCCGTGTTGTCTCTGTAGTCCATTGGTTCTCAAAGTGGGGTCCGGGGACCCCCAGGGGTCCTTGGGGGGATTCCAGGGGGTCCCCAGCAAAATGTGTTAATATAGCATCACAATAATTTTAACCTTTTATACTTTGGCTATTAAAAAATAGCAGATCTACAGCTTGTAGATCTGCTATTTTTCTAAGAATCGTGAAAATGTGTCCAAGGCTTTGAATATATATATTTTTAAGCGAACATTTGTAACACATTTTTTTGCAAATCAACAAAATATTTTAGATGGGGGTCCGCGGCCAAATATCATATCATTTTGGGGGTCCTTGACATGAAAAAGATTGAGAACCACTGCTGTAGTAGTCGACATGACTTCCTAACTGTGGTGTGACCCACATGAATAGAAAAAAAAAGTAGCAGATCTACAAGCTCTAAACGCGGCGCGAAGCGACGCGTTTAGAGCTTGTAGATCTGCTACTTTCTTTTTTATTTGAATCCTGAAAAGTAACAGTTTTGAAACATATGAGGTTTCCCCCCGACAGAGAGGTTATGATGTTATGAATGGAGGATTATGTACCTTTTGAAGAATATAACAGTAATATATTACATGTAATATAAGGGAGTGAAAGGGCTGCGTTTAGTGCCTCCTGAACAGATGTATTTTAAACCAGTGGCCATAACATTTCAGTTAAGTCCAGTATGTATGTCAAATTATCATATTATTATAAACATCTAAACAGTATAATGGCAAACAAGTATTGCTTTCTAATCAATAACAGCTGCAATAGTGAAGGTTTTGATTTGTATGGGTGTAACAAACATTACAGATCAGCAGGTTAACACAACGTTTGTCCATGTTTTAAACATACAATAAAAGTTTACATGTTCAACTCTCTCTGGAGTAGACACTCTGTAGTACCCCTGTGTGCCCCTAGAGGGCACTCTGTGATGTTCTTAAAGCCACCAGAGCAGACCATAGGTACACACACCACTGTGGATACCAGAGGCCTCGTTTAAAAAGAAACATCTACAGGGTGACAAGAAAAAGTGAGCACTTTTATAGCCCTGTTTTTTTTTTTTTTGGTATGCAAATTATACCGAAAATAGGTAATGTACAAGCTATACAAATTGGTGTCCTGACCTGAAAATGCATTTTCTGTTTAATAAAGAGCTGGAGAGACATGGAGACTCCTGTTAGTGGACTAACACTCGATTATAACACATTGATTGATTGATTGAAATTTTTATTAGGCAAAAGAATGTAAAACAACACAGTTACATTTATAATGCTTTTGTCTAAAAGTTTTCCGTTGGGGTCCTTGACACAAAAAGGTTTGAGAACGACTGATTTAGAAGGCATTTTTAGAATTGGCTTCAGGTCTTAATGAGTAAAAATGACTGAGTGAAGATGATGAGTTGGCCAAAATAAAGTGTGGTAGGAAACCACTCTTTTTTTCCTCTAACACAGTGGTTCTCAAACTTTTTCATGTCAAGGACCCCCAAAATGATTTGTATTTGGCTGCGGACCAAAAATAGGGGGTGTTTCTAGTTAAGCTGTGCCGTTTATGAGGTTTCTTTTTTCTTTTTTACATGAACAAGCAGGTTTTCCATTCCTCCTCGGTGGGATTATTATAGCATATACATACCTCTATATGTCAATCATTTCATTACGCTGTATATACAGTAAGGTTACAGGATACAGAAGGTTAGCCTGGAGCCAAAAAAAAACTAAAGCTTCAAACTTCAGGTTGATTTTCACCATAGTGCTGGTAGAAGTACTCAGATTACATTTTCTTTCTTTCTTTCGTTTTTTCCCTTATCTCATTCAATCCGAAAACGCATCTGTGTGTCATTTTTAGATTTCTTTGGCTATTCAAAAATAGCAGATCTACAAGCTCAAAAGCGTGGCACCTGAGCTTGTAGATCTGCGGCCAAATGCAGATAACGTATTGTAGGTGAGTGCAGTGAGCACTTTTAAAGGACAACTTTTTTTTTTTTTACAACCAAGGTGTATTTATATTTAAGCTTGTAATTAAAGTAAATAAAAGATGAGTGTTTTTTTTTATTCATTTACTGCTTTCTATAGTTTTAGCAATTTTCGCGATCTTTTTTTACAGTGGGCGGGGGCATTCTGTCCGGTGGCTAAATATGTCTTTTTTTACACAATAAAAAAAGGTCCTGTGGTCTTTGATGGTCAGATGTGAGTTAATGGGGTCTAGAAGAGAGACAGAATGCCCACTGTAAAAAATATCGCGAAAAATGCTGAAACTATAGAAAGCAGCAAATTAAAATGAAATAACACTCATCTTTTATTTACTTTAATTACAATCTAAAACATAAACCTTGGTTGTAAAAAAAAACAAAGTTGTCCTTTAACATTGCATCTTATGAGCGGTGGGGTTCATTTGGTGCCGGCCTGCGCGCGCACACTGGTTCTTATCAGTGTGGCGTGGTCTGATAAGGGCTCTATGCTCTATACAGCCTCAATGTACAACTTACACCACTTCACACTGAGTTCAAGCCTAGTTATAGCTTAAATGGCTTCTAAAAAAGCCATTTAGCCGGGAAAGTATCTGTGTATCTGTATTTTTATATTTCTTTGGCTATTCAAAAATAGCAGATCTACAAGCTCATAGCGCGGCACTCGGTGCCGCGCTATGAGCTTGTAGATCTGCTATTTTTGTTTTTTTATGTGAAAATTTGTGCAAATCTTTAAACATATATATATATATATATTTTTACATTCAAAGTACATTCAAAGATTTGCGCTCATCTTCACGATTTTTCTAAAAATAGCAGATCTACAAGCTCATAGCTATGAGCTGGTAGATCTGCTATTTTTGAATAGCCAAAGAACTCTAAATTGACGGAGATACTTTCCCGGATTGAATGTGTTTAAGCTATAACTACTAGACCATACCCGGTCGACGCATCCGTGGGGGGATATGCGCACATGATCTGGCAACCCGGGAGGCAGTTCGTCCCATAGCTGGGCAGCCCCGTAACCATGGCGACAGTGTTTGACACAAAAACGCTAATAAGAAGCTGAGATTTGATGAAATCGAAAAACGGGCTTCACAGTTAAGTTCAGATGGTAATGGTCAATGGCTGTGTGCAAAATCAGAGCAATTGCTCCAGCCACTGAGGAGAACCGGGTGGTCGTGACACCACTACAAACGGACGGACAAACAGAGTTTACTAGAATTATAGTAGGATAGGCTAAGTTTGTACTTAGCGTGAGGTGGTGCAACTGGCCCCCTGCAGAAGCTGTGTGGCCCCTAGTCGTGACCCCAGTCAGTACACCCCCACCTTCCTTGATTGTATCACCTGTGTGAGTTGTAATTAAGGGGTGATCAGTCTGCACCTGTGGGAGAGAGAGAAGGCTGAAAGATGTGTGCTGAAACTACAGAAGAGGGAGGTTTGTAAGTTTTATTATTTCCATGTCATGTAAAGCATTGGTTCTCAAAGTGGGGTCCGGGGACCCCCAGGGGTACTTGAGGGGGTTCCAGGGGGTCCCCAGCTAAATGATGGATAGGAACCAAATGGACCCTTATGGGTCTGTAACTCTGAGAGTGTACAAATGGACCCTAACGGGTCCATTTGGTTCCATTTGTACACTCTCAGAGTTAAATTAACATTGATTTTATAATATAAATGCGGGTCCCAGAGGTATAAATGCCATTAATCGGGGGTCCGTAGCCCTAATGCATGTCAAACTGGGGGTCCTTGACATTAAAATGGTTGAGAATCACTGCTAGAAAGCCGTATATAAACCTTCTCTTATTGGGGTCCCTGGCTTATCTTTTGAAATGGGGGTCCGCGGGCTAATAAGTGTCAATTTGGGGGTCCTTGACATGAAAAAGTTTGAGAACCACTGATGTAAAGAGGTGACGCATAGTTGGACGCAGACAGAATTGTTGTGATTTTTGTTTGAGCATGTAAATGCCAATGACAATATTTGACTGCTTTTTTTTAATGCCATTTATGCAGTGGTGGAGAGTAGAACTAAGTAGATTTACTTAAGTACTGTACTCAAGTACAGTTTTGAGGTATTTGTACTTTACTTGAGTATATGTCCAATACTTTTACTTCTACTCCACTACACGTCAGAGGCAAATATTCTACTTTTTTTCTCCACTACAATTATTTGAAAACTTTAGCTACCACAGTAGTTACTTTGTAGATTTTGATTATTATTACAAAACATACATTAACCACTTCAGCCCTATATACATTTCTGCCATTTGAAAATAGCAGATCTACAAGCTCACAATGCGTGGCGATGCGACGCATTGTGAGCTTGTAGATCTGCTGTTTTCAAACGATTTTTATTCATTTGAAAACTTGAAATGGGACATTCTGCATAAATAGTACTTTTCATTTGGTACTTTAATTACTTTTTGATGCCAATACTCTTGTACTTTTACTCAAGTAAATTTTTTATTCCGGACTTTTACTTATAACGGAGTACTTCTACATTGCAGTATTGATACTTTTACTTAAGCAAAACATTTCAGTACTTTTCCCACCACTGCATTCATGTAACTGTATTTTGTTTTATTGCACTTTTACTGTGTTACAAGTTTCACTTCTGATACAAGGATCAATCCTGACTCCTGTCTGTATGAACACAGCAACAACAGCTGCAGCTGATTACAACACAAAGATGAAACCAGTTACACTAATTAAACACAGACAGGAGACAGTGCAACACATGCGCCACTTAAAGACATGCACACGCGCGCACGCACGCACGCACGCACGCACGCACACACACAAACAGACTTCGCACACACGTACGGGCACAAACACACACGCAAATGCATGCGCACACACAAAAATGATTGATCTACAATTTGAGTAAAAGTACTTCAAGTACTTAAAAGTAATTTCATTTAAAATTATGATCTCAGTATAGAGCTATTTAACACTGTTACTGAACAAACACTCTATAGCAATGATTACTATCACAATATAGAGCTATTTAGCACTGTTACTGAACAAACACACTATAGTAATGATTACTATCACAATATAGAGATATTTAACACTGTTACTGAACAAACACTCTATAGTAATGATTACTATCACAATATAGAGCTATTTAACCTTTTAACAAAAAACCTTTTGTTTTAACAAAGAAATATCACTTTAAGAACTTTATTTAAGATAAAATAAAAAGTTAAAACATGTAGCTGAGACGTTTGGAGACACGGGGACAGCTGAGACATATTTCTACTAGATGCTGCACTAACTCATCTGGGCCAGTGGTGGAAAAAGTACTCAATTGTTTTACTTAAAAGTATCAATACTGCAATATAGAAATAGTCTGTTCCAAGTAAAAGTCTGGAATTCAAAATGTACTTGAGTAAAAGTATTGGCATCAAAATGTACTAAAAGTAGAAGTAGGCCCACTCATTATGCAGAATGTCCCATTTCAAGTTCTCCAAATTAATGTATACAAATCAGTTGAAAATAGCAGATCTACAAGCTCACAATCCTTCTATCGGTATAGTATAATGGCAAAGAGGGGAAAAAAGAGCACAGAGTGAAAGTTTACTAAGTGTTAACATTGTGCTGCAGATTAAAGCTTCTCATAGATGTTGGTTTCATGTTAATGTGTATTTGCAGACATTTAACAACTTAAACCGTCATGTAGTGTATAGTGGGGGTCCCTGCTTCATATCTCTCTCAGTTAGGGGGTCCTTAGCCTGAAAAGGTTGAAGACCCCTGCTCTGGACAGATGTTCTCCACTATATCTGGTTCTCTAGACAGATGTTCTCCACTATATCTGGTTCTCTGGACAGATGTTCTCCACTATATCTGGTTCTCTGGACAGATGTTCTCCACTATATCTGGTTCTCTGGACAGATGTTCTCCACTATATCTGGTTCTCTGGACAGATGTTCTCCACTATATCTGGTTCTCTGGACAGATGTTCTCCACTATATCTGGTTCTCTGGACAGATGTTCTCCACTATATCTGGTTCTCTAGACAGATGTTCTCCACTATATCTGGTTCTCTGGACAGATGTTCTCCACTATATCTGGTTCTCTGGACAGATGTTCTCCACTATATCTGGTTCTCTGGACAGATGTTCTCCACTATATCTGGTTCTCTGGACAGATGTTCTCCACTATATCTGGTTCTCTGGACAGATGTTCTCCACTATATCTGGTTCTCTGGACAGATGTTCTCCACTATATCTGGTTCTCTGGACAGATGTTCTCCACTATATCTGGTTCTCTAGACAGATGTTCTCCACTATATCTGGTTCTCTGGACAGATGTTCTCCACTATATCTGGTTCTCTGGACAGATGTTCTCCACTATATCTGGTTCTCTGGACAGATGTTCTCCACTATATCTGGTTCTCTGGACAGATGTTCTCCACTATATCTGGTTCTCTGGACAGATGTTCTCCACTATATCTGGTTCTCTGGACAGATGTTCTCCACTATATCTGGTTATCTGGACAGATGTTCTCCACTGTATCTGGTTCTCTAGACAGATGTTTTCTACTGTATGTGGTTCTCTAGACAGATGTTTTCTACTGTATGTGGTTCTCTAGACAGATGTTCTGTACTGTATCTGGTTGTCTAGACAGATGTTCTCTACTGTATCTGGTTCTCTAGACAGATGTTCTCTACTATATATGCAGCAAAGCCTCTGGGTTCTCTGTGATGTCGGGCGCGGCCATAGACGTGTGGCGCAGGTCGAACATCAGCAGCACGATGTAGACCATCTCAAAGAGCAGGACCACGCCCAGCACCACGGACCACCACGCCACCACCTTCACCTTGGCCCTGAACAGCACCCTGACCCGCTCCTCCACGAATCCATCATCGTCGATCATCCCCATGCACTCCTTGTGCCACTTGTCGTACCTCTCTCCCCGGGGCGTCATCTCCTCGGCGTACGCCTGGCACAGCTTCAAGTGGAACACCTCCGTCACGCAGGCGGCGGCGGAGGGGGATATCGACCCCTCGACCTGCTCGGGGTCGCACTTCTCGGTCCCTTTCGCCTTCATCGCCCTGTCGTAGTACTGGTTCATCTCCTTGGCCAGGTCCTCCCGCCGCATGAAGCCCGGGGAGCCCGTGGCCAGCAGCGCCACGAACAGCACGAGCACCGTGGCGAACAGCGCCCTCAGCAGGCAGAGGTTGTCGGAGAAGCTGGCGTAGAAGCCGGCGAAGCCGACGACCATCAGGAGGACCCCGAGGGAGATCAGCGCGTAGACGCAGTACAGGGACGTCATGGGGACCCGGTCGAACTTCAGCAGCAGGATGGAGGTGAGCGCCGGGGTGTGTCTGAGCCAGAAGGCCAGCACGCCCAGGATGATGCACCCCATCAGCCAGCAGAACACCTGGAACAGGATGAGCAGGAACTTGGCGTAGCGGGCGCAGCCCTGGACCTTCACGATGGACGACTTCACGCGCTGCTTGACGAAGCGGATGCGTCTCCTCACGGAGGTGAAGTACGGGACCCTTATGCCCCTCACCTTCCTCATGATCCTCGCGATTCCAAACGTTTAAGGTATGGCCGGCCATGGGTTCGGTCGAGCGTTTAAATACTGCGCCCGTCCGGCGAGGAGTGACGCGGTCAGGCCTCTCGGTCCAATCATATGAGGTCAACACGTAATGATGACCATATATGGCTAGGTGGTAGGCTAGGTCATATTTCCAGTTCAAACTAAATAGATCTATATTGTGATAGTAATCATTACTATAGAGTGTTTGTTCAGTAACAGTGTTAAATAGCTCTATATTGTGATAGTAATCATTACTATAGAGTGTGTGTTCAGTAACAGTGTTAAATAGCTCTATATTGTGATAGTAATCATTACTATAGAGTGTTTGTTCAGTAACAGTGTTAAATAGCTCTATATTGTGATAGTAATCATTACTATAGAGTGTTTGCTCAGTAACAGTGTTAAATAGCTCTATATTGTGATAGTAATCATTACTATAGAGTGTTTGTTCAGTAACAGTGTTAAATAGCTCTATATTGTGATAGTAATCATTGCTATAGAGTGTTTGTTCAGTAACAGTGTTAAATAACAGTGTTATCTATTGGTGGCACCACGAAATGGCCGCCACTGCTATGCCCTAACTGGTGTGGCTCAGCCAGTAGGAGGGGCTAACTTTGAATGTTGTCTTTTTAAGCCCCCCTGCCCCCACCCTCCCCTAAAAGAAAACCTTGAACAAGAAAAATATCTTTGAACATTGTGTTGACATTTTTTGAATATTTTGGCCCTTAATGACACACACACACTAGGTTCACCAAGTTGGAAGTGGTAAAATGCATGTCTGGGACGCTTACAGTGTTTGGGCAAACTACTATGTACAACTACAAAGTGAGAGTCCAAATTATATACTTTTCACACAAGTTTACTGTTTACTGTAGGTGCCCTGTGTTTGTTCAAGGTATGCATGCCACACACACTATAGGGCTACAACTATATATATATATATATATATATATATATATATACACACACACACACACACACACACACACACACACACACACACACACACACACACACACACACACACACACACACACACACACACACACAAATAAACTGCCCACAAACAGTTCGGAAACTTCAGGCAATTCTCCCCTTCAATAATCCCAATTGGTATTGTGTTTTATATATTTTTTATCATTGATTAGTCACCTTTACAACGAGATATAACTGAGGATCGTGCAATGAGTACAGCTAAACGTGTGGGTGGTGCCTCCAAAAAAAGTGCCGAAATCCCCCAATATGCTTCTGTTGGTAATCGCTCTTCTTTTGAAAATAGGGCAAGTGAAGCTGGTATTCCGTTACCGGTTCCGGTACCATTTTGCAGGCAGGTGTGTGTCAGTCACAGGTGTTTGCCAGTCACAGGTGTGTGACTGGCACCTGAGCATGGGTCCTGCAACTTTGACATCTGTCTTTGGTACTGTTGTGTAAATCTTGCCTGTGAATCTCTGGAAGAAAACCTACGGTTCCTCAGTGAAGCAAGCTTCCCTGTTGAATTCACCAGTCTCACAGAGCTTGGTCCTAAGTTAGTAAATGGTACCAGGGCTGACACCACATAATGCTGTCACTCTGCATAACGGAACACCAGCTTCACTTGCCCTGTTGCACGGGCCTTATCCTGAAGGGACAAACGTGGCATCTTTCCATGGGGGCAGTGTTGCTGGAGCATACACAAACTCAACTACGTTGCAGAACCCATGCTCAAAATGTATATATAGTCTTAGTCACAGTCTTTCAAATAAAATGTATTTAGTTTTAGTTGACTAAATGTCATAAGATTATAGTCGACTAAAATGTATGTTGGCGGTGCCTTGATGGCGTCGTAATGCTGGATTTTACACTTGGTTGCATGCTGAAAATAGCAGATCTACAAGCTCACAACGCGTCGTGCTGCGGCGCGCTGTGAGCTTGTAGATCTGCTATTTTCAGAGCGCAACACCAGAGTACAACCAAACATAAAATGACTTGTCTTTTATTTCTACTGGATCTCTTCTCCACTAGTCATAGTTCTACTGGATCTCTTCTTGTCAATATGTTTAGTCATAGTTTTAGTCATCAGAGCTTAATTTTTATTTAGTTTTCGTCAGTGAAAAAGGTCGTCGACCAACATTTCTCGTCGTAGCTTCAGTCGACAAAATTAGCACCGCCTCCCCGCTCACCCTACGGTCAAACCATGTGACCTACATCTATCACACGTCCAACAATCCAACCCAGTGCACAAACACAACATATAAAACCCCATTGGGCTCCTACAGTGGGATGTGAAAACAAATGCACTACAAGTGTGGTCAAAAAAAATTAAAAAGCAATAGTAGAGGAGACAGACTATAGGTGGAGAGTCTGTCATCCAAACACTAAAAGGCGGCCATGATGTTTCATTCAACATGATGTTTGTAGCATGTTTAGACCATAGACTGTATAAATGAGATGGACAAAGCCACTCCGCTGCTTTCTACAGACCGAAAATGAAGCCGATTGTTCCACGACTGTAGGTCCGCCATCTTTCAATATCGCGTCAGAATGAGACCAGACCATTATTGGTTGGGTAGCTTGTCAATCAAGAGCGGGGGGGGCGGGGAATGAATGCTATTGGTTGTGCAGCTTGTCAATCAAATCATCCCGCCCCTCCTAGAGAATAGCCTACTTTATCGTCAATTTTAAAATAAATAGGACCATAATTTAGCAAAACGCATATCCTGATGATTGAAAGGAGACTTTAAACTAGCGACTGGAAGCATATAGAATTTATGACAATTTTTATTACAGTAAGAAAATCTAGTCTAAAGTTTGTCAAAAAACCCATTCACTTGCGTTAAAATAAATTCTTTCTGACACCGCAGGTCGGCGCAGGGTAAAACAGCGCCACTCTGGCCATTTTGTCGGCCTCATCGTAAATATCTAAGACTTGCCCCTTGGTTTAGACTCAACATGCTGCCATAAGGTCAGTGTAATTGTGATGTTGTGGTCACTTATTAGCAGGGACGTGCACAGATAGACTCTAGGTGGCGCTAGAGCTTGTGATGTTGTGGTCACTTATTAGCAGGGACGTGCACAGATAGACGCTAGGTGGCGCTAGAGCACCTGCCCTTTGCCCTCTTGACCAGAAGTGCCCTTTTTTTTTCCGTTTACAGCAGGGGTCTTCAACAGGGGGTCCGGGACCCCTAGGGGGTCCTCAGAGTTACTACAGGGGGTCCGCCAAATCTTTATGTGATATGATTTTTCTTTTTTACCATAACCACTCGAAACCTAGCATCCCTTTTCTGAGGAGAACTTTAGCCAAAAATAGCAGATCTACAAGCTCACAACGCCTCGCGCTGCGAGGCGTTGTGAGCTTGTAGATCGGCTATTTTTGGCAAAGAGGTATAGGTGTAGAGGGGAAAAAAGAGCAGACCAAATAAACCAAAAAAAAGTATAATTTACTTGAGCACCTGCCCCTCAAAATGTCTGTGCACGCCACTGCTTATTAGTGGACTGATATATTACGACCATGTGTCACAGGGTTAGATGTGCTCCGGTACTTAACAACACAGCTGTGTACTATAGCGCCACACAGACACAGAGACAGCTCTCTTACAGTGGGAATGTGAAAGGGCTCCTATACTCTTATAATAGGAGGGACACAGCAAAAGGATTGCATTTGCACTCGACTGGTCTCGTAAGGGGGTGGGGGGGGGGGATGTGCCTTGGTCCGAGACCGGGTCAAGACAGAGTAAAATTATGGGCGAGACCGAGAGCATTAAAATGTGGACTCGAGACCTGTACTGTACTGCAACCCTACAAACAAACATTGTGCTTTTTGCTCCAATACGATGACCTTTTTTTTCCTCCTTCTTCCCAGCAGCACACAGCAGACATTATAATCTGGCCCAACTTTACCAGCTGTCCAATACTGTGAGATGGACCCTTCTGCATAAATAGCAGTGCTGATGTTGTCGACCAAAACAATGCTTGTCGACTACCTTTTTTCACTGACGAAAAAGAAAAAACTAAGCTATGGTGACTAAAACTAAGACTAAATATATTGACAAATTCGTCAACAAATAAAAACTAGACTAAAATGTTAGAGTGGGACTAGTGGAGAAGAGATCCAGTAGAACTAAGACTAGTGGAGAAGAGATCCAGTAGAATTAAGACTAGTGGAGAAGAGATCCAGTAGAACTAAGACTAGTGGAGAAGAGATCCAGTAGAACTAAGACTAGTGGAGAAGAGATCCAGTAGAACTAAGACTAGTGGAGAAGAGATCCAGTAGAACTAAGACTAGTGGAGAAGAGATCCAGTAGAACTAAGACTAGTGGAGAAGAGATCCAGTAGAACTAAGACTAGTGGAGAAGAGATCCAGTAGAACTAAGACTAGTGGAGAAGAGATCCAGTAGAACTAAGACTAGTGGAGAAGAGATCCAGTAGAACTAAGACTAGAGGAGAAGAGATCCAGTAGAACTAAGACTACTGGAGAAGAGATCCATTAGAACTAAGACTAGTGGAGAAGAGATCCAGTAGAACTAAGACTAGTGGAGAAGAGATCCAGTAGAACTAAGACTAGAGGAGAAGAGATCCAGTAGAACTAAGACTACTGGAGAAGAGATCCATTAGAACTAAGACTAGAGGAGAAGAGATCCAGTAGAACTAAGACTAGAGGAGAAGAGATCCAGTAGAACTAAAAGACAAGTCACTTCATGTTTGTTTGTGCTCGGGTGATGTGTTCTGAAAATAGCAGATCTACAAGCTCATACTCGTCGTGATGCGACACGTTGTGAGCTTGTATCTGCTATTTTCAATTAGCCTCGGTCTAAATTGAGGCTAAATTGGTTAATGCATGTTTTATAATGTAATCATTTATATCTGCAAAGTAACTATAGTAACTAAAGCTTTCAAATAATTGTAGTGGAGTAAAAGTACAATATTTGCCTCTGAGATGTAGTGGAGTAGAAGTAAAAGTATAGACAATTGGAAATTCTCCAGTAAAGTAAAAGCACTGCAACATTGTACTTATGTACAGTACTTGAGTAAATGTACTTAGTTACTTTACACCACTGCAAACCTTTTTCGTACTTTTACTGGAGTCAAATTATGAATGCAGGACTTTTACTGGTAACAGAGCATTTCTATATATATATTTTTTTTAAAGTACTTTCCCCGTCACCACTGGTGATGCATGCTTGGAGGAGACATGCGTTGAGGGACGGCCAGAACGTACAATTCTCACGGCCGAGGTTCGGTGTAGAACAAGAACAAGAACGAGCAGGTTTGACATTTGAGTCTCATTCCTGCCTGGGATCAGCTCTTCATTAATGTCAATCATGTCACGACCAGAACAGAACGGATTATTATGTTACATAAGCTCTGCCTGAGGCACTGAGACACTACAGTACCACAAGCCTCCATGATGAACCCAAAGGAACACAATGACAAGTGCAGGGCTAATTGTAATGTTATGTTATGTTAAAGCCATTGAGACCGGGAATGCATCTGTGTGTCATTTTAAGATTTATTTGGCTATTCATGATACATATCATTTTAGGAGTCCTTGACATGAACAATGTTTGAGAACCACTGATATACAGCAACATACTGTAAGTACAAAAATAAAAAAAATAAACAAAAACTGTTAGGATTTAGAAGATATTTGTAGAATCCCCCAGAAGCAAAGATTTGAGGAAAACATTTTTGCTTTGAAAAATATACTGTATATTCAAAGAATAGCACACATTTTCACAAAAATCATGAATAAATAGCAGATCTACAAGCTCATAGCGTGGCACTCGTGCCGCTCTATGAGCTTGTAGATCTGCTATTTTTGAATAGCCCAAATAAGTCTAAAAATGACACACAGATGCGTTGGCGGTCTTAATGGGTTAACACATGTGTGGGTGATGCTTTACTGTTTAGAACAGTGGCGGAACAACTGAAAGCCGGGCCGGGAGGCAGAGCACAGTGATCAGGCCCCCCCCGTGCGTGCGTGGGTGCACATCCCGCGCGCAAAGCGCGCGGAAAATTTTGCGGGTTTGGGTCGGGTCGGGTCACCTTTTGGGGGGCTTTTTGTCACTTTATTTCGGTTTTAGGGTTTGAAGGCTACCTGTCCTGGCTTGTGTTGACAAGTGACTGATGATGACGTATAGGTCACGGGTGTCAATGCGTCTTTTTTGGCAGATGTTGATGACGATTTTAAATACATTTGGAGATATAAGATAAGATAATTTTGTATATTTGCATCACTGTGAGTGAAAATAAACCAACAACACGCAACATAACATTTCAATATTATTTTAATGATGATAATAATGCTTTAATTAAATGAGAGGCGGAGAGGCGCCGCGGAGAGGTCGCGGCCCCGGCCCGGTCGCGGCGACCGGGTCGGGGCCGCGACCGCCGGGCCCTCCAGGGTCGCGGGCCGGGAGGCGGCCGCCTCCCTTGCCTCCCCGGACGCTCCGCCACTGGTTTAGAACTCTTCATGCAGAAATGCTGTTTAACCTTTTTATTGCGTTTGTGTTTGGGGCATGTCGTCACTCGTCACCACAAGGTCCCAAAGACAAAGAGACCAACCTGGGCCTTGTATACAGTGGTGTAAAGTAACTAAGTACATTTACTCAAGTACTGTACTTAGATTAGGCACAACTTTGACTATTTGTCTAAGTGTGCGTACAACTATTAGTACTTTACTGGAGTATTTCCAATTTTCAGTTATTTTACTTCTACTCCACTACATCTCAGAGGCAAATATTTTACTTTTACTCTACTTCTACTATTTTACTTTTACACTACAATTTTTGGAAAACTTTAGGTACTAGTTACTTTGTACATTTTTATTATTATTGTAACAGAGTATTTCTAAATTGCAGGATTGATACTTTTACTTAAGTTAGTAACATTATAGTAATTTTTCCACCACTGCATGTAAACACAAGCAGAGACTCAACCTCGTTCTCACATTTAAGTCTCAACGTCAGCCATGAAGGTCAGATCCTGTAATAGCCTGGTTAGGGTTAGAGTGAGGGCTAACCCTGTCAATAATATCCCCCCACAGACAGACGTGTCGACCGGGTATGAACTAGTTACAGTAATGTTTCCACCGCTGACATGTAAACACAAGCAGAGACACATGTTCACCTCAGCTCAACCTCGTTCTCACATTTAAGTCTCAACGTCAGCCATAAAGGTCAGGTCCTGTAATGTCAACACAGGCCACAGTGTGTGAAATATTATCATAACATACATAGGCGGTGGGTAATGAAGGCTAGGGTAGGCTAAGCCTTCACAAATATTAGGCTGGGAAATTATAGGAATTGTGCAAATTAAATATAATACATGTGCGCAGCATTATTTTGTTAATTTTTTGATAATAAATCAGTAAAATCAGGCAAAAATAAGAATTGAATAACCAAACCCTAACCCTAACCCTAAAACCGAAATAAAGGAACCAAAAACCAAAAAGAAACTGACACAATCCGCCCAGAAACCGCAATAGGCTCTATTCACAGCAGCCATATTATGAAGACATTCACAGGTGTTACCAATGATACTAATGAAGGCTCTGTTCCATTTAGTCTAGTACAGTGGTTTCCACGACCCCCATACCTCTGAGAGTGTACAAATGGAACCAAATGGACCCTTACGGGTCCATTTGGTTCCATTTGTACACTCTCAGAGTTACACACCTGTAAGGGGCCATTTGGAAGCCCATGAGGGTCCCTGGACCCCCCCCACTGGTGTAGCAGAGTGTTTCCAGTGAGCCAACATGCACAATATCAGCACCCTGACTCTGTTTGAGCAGAATGGAACAGAGCCTTCATTAGTAGCATTGGTAACACCTGTGAATGTCTTCATGACATGGCTGCTGTGAATAGAGCCTATTGTTTGCGCACACGCGTTTTGCGTGCATGCACGGATTTCCACCCCCAGCCTTCCCAATTGTCAAGCTCACCCGCCGCCTATGATAACAAACTGTGTGTGCAGAATGTTTGGAGTTTTGGGAAAAATAGCAAAGCGACAAGGCAGTTAAAACAGCAGCCACATGTCACGACAAACATGAGTTTTTCTTTTTTTATAAAATAGCAGATCTACAAGCTCCACAACGCGTCACGACGTGACGCGTTGTGGAGCTTGTAGATCTGCTATTCTCGGCTGTCTATTTGTTTTTTGGGGCTCGGCTCAAAGGCCTCCCGCCCTGCCTGTCAAACCAAACTGTTAACCCACTTTAACCGTTATTTTATACTTTGGCTATTTTTGAAAAATCTTGACAATTTGTGCAAATCTTTGAATATGCACAATTTGTAACTGAAATCTTTGCTTCTGGGAGGTCCCTGGAACAACATATTTTGAGATGGGGGTCGGCGGCCAAATACATATAATTTCGGGGGTCCTTGAGATGAAAAGGTTTTGTTCCAGGGACCCCCCCCCCAGAAGCAAATATTTCAGTTAAATTCAATTTATTTGAGTTTCAAAAATATTCAATGATTTGTACACATTTTCACCCAAGAAAAAAAAAGCAGATATCCAAGCTATGTAGCAATATTTTTTAATAGCCAAAGTATGAAATAATGTTTATAGGCTGTATAGCTAAAAATCGAAAATGACACAGATGCGTTCCCAGATTGCGGAGCTTGTAGATCTGCTATTCTCGGCTATTTGTTTGTTTTTTGGGCTCGGCTCAAAGGCCTCCCTCCCTCAGTGTGTCACAGCGTTGATTGAGCACATGGATGTGTTGTGTTGAATAGAGTAAATGAGCTGTGAGACACAACCTGTCTGGTGGTACCATATAATGACCTACTGTAGGCTTTAATGGAGCCGCTGACACGCACTACAGTCATCCATCAAACCTGAAGCCTCACATGAAAACAACACTAAGCCCAATTCATTTAAACACTTCAGCTCAGGAATAACAAATACCATTTATTGACCATTTACCATGTATTGCACATATAACCATTTACTGCAATATTAACCATTTACTGATATTGCATTCAGATGTGGCGGTGTGACTCTGCTCATGTGATATTACAGATTACATGTGACTCTACTCATGTGATATTACAGATTACATGCACAAGCAGGACAACAGAATCTGACATCACAAACCCAGCAGAGCAGATCATAAAATACAGTTTTACATAAACATAACATTGAACCTTCAATGCATAATTAAAGTACCACCGATCATATAATCCATAGAGCCACAGTACAATACACAGAATCAACCTATAACAATATGAACTAAATGTTACAAGGAGGAGGCCGGGGAGGTGGAGGGAATTTGAAAACAAATGGCTGTACAAGCAGCTTAGACAGAGAACTATACCCTATAGGTGGGGTTGGCGAAAGGGCCCACTCTGTGTGGAGTTTGCATGTTCTCCCTGTGTCTCCTAGGTAATACCCTCACAAAAAACATGTAGTAATCCTGGTCTCTATACCGCCTCCCCCATGACAGCCGGGGCGCCTGATGGAGGGGAAAGGAACTGGTTGGAATAACGTGTTCCTTCCACGCGCTAACTCCCCCCTGTCAGGTGACAAGAAGGCCAGTTGGCTCTCATGCATTGAAGGAGGCATGAGCTCGGCCCTGGGCTCCCTAGGCTGGTGAGGGGAGTGTAGCGGCCAGGATCACTTTGGCACCGGGTGAAAAAATCACGGGATAACAAATTATTATTATTTTTTTTTAAACAGCGAATTATATAGACTGAACAGAGAACAGAGGCTTAAATGAACCGCTGAGAGAATGAGGGTGTGAGTGAGTTTGCTTGAAGCAAATGAGAATGGCCTGAGATGAACGTACTGACTCGTTAGCGAATGAATGGGGGGGGGGGGGGGGTCCGGGGAGAGTGAACGTAGCGTAAACCTCCTGCCTTCCGTGTCTACATGAACTATGGCTTCGCTGTATTTGACTGCCATTGACGTAGTCGTAGATCTACGACTCATCACATTTTTAGTGATCATGTTTTTAGTGATTACGCTAGAGTGATTTAGTGATTGGCGCTCTTCGCCAACGAGGCGTTGTGAGCTTGTAGATCGGCTATTTTCACACCTTTGGTTGCTTTTCAGGCCAGCATCAGTGTTTTGTACTCTTTACAGGGGACAGTAACTGGGAGACAATGAGGGAGACATGTGAAATTATTGTATTTGCTGTCCCTCTCCAGAACCTCTTTTAAACCACACAGGACCCACCCTCTGTAGAACCTCTTTTAAACCACACAGGACCCAGCCTCTGTAGAACAGTAACAGGAAGGAAGAGCTACAGGCCTGTTAAAAAAAGAAAAGAAGAAAAGGTCTTTATTGTCAGGAGGCGACATGAGATGAAAAGAGAAGGCCTGCATGTTTGGAACCGACAGCTGCTGTTCATTAGTGTTGGAATGCGGCCTGCACGCCTTGACACAAAACGTCTGTTTGTAAACTAAGTACATTTACTCAAGTATACTGTAAGCCAAGTGTTTCTCAAAGTGGGGTCTTGGGACCCCGCAGGGATCCTTGAGGGGGTTCCAGGGGGTCCCCAGCTAAAATCAGTTTTCCCACCCTTTTATATAGGCTACATCTGCTATTTGAAAACGGCAGATCTACAAGCTCACAACGCGTCGCACTGCTTGTGGATCTGCTGTTTTCAACAAATCTTTATGCACCTAGACATCGTACTGAAGCACAATACTTGAGTAAATGTACTACTTAGTGATCTTTAGTGACGGGCTGTGTGGTCCTGACATGTTGTGTTTTGCAGCCACTCCTCAATAAAAGCTTAAATTCCGTCCCTGCCCGCATACTGTACAAGTTCTCCTGTTTAGGATATGATCTTCACTCCCATTGTTCCCAGACCCCCGCATAGATATTGGTACATTTTGTTTCAAGACTTTTTACTTCACTTGAGCTTTACAATTTTTTTGTAGTTACTGCACTTTGACTTTAGGGCAACGTGGTCGGCTCTGAAAACAGCGGTATGAAGTGTTGATGAAATATGAATCAACATTCTCTTACTGTATAGTGAAATAGGCTGTAGCTGTAGATGGCATTGTGTGTTTGTTTACATGGGGCTGCCATGTTGGATACGGCAAAGAGGCCGGAGCCAGGTGCTTTGAGTGTTTGATTAGACAGCGGTCTGTTATTGATTACAGCGTTTTAATTATTGACAAAATAACAGACCACCGGATTCAGTGATTAACCAATTGGAATCAAGCATTGAACCAAGCAGTGTAATAACAAGACTGACATGAAATGTCATTTACAGCTTGGCTACCAAAGTCTCGCAATCCCAGATTTGACCACCGGCTTCACTGTTCTGCCACAGTTCTGGGGGCTTGGTTCAGAGTATGGGAAGCCATGGGAAAAAAGGGAGAAAGTGACGACTAGCTGCAGGGTCTGTTTATTGTCAGCTTTGCCAACCTGTACAAATGGGACGGTGGACGTCACCATTTCTCTGTTGCTCCGATCCGTTATCCGTACCACACTTTGCACGAACACTGTTCAGGGGGTCTGTCGTTAGTATAATCACACCAGGTGGGCCACAGGCACACCGTTGCTCCACCACTAGTTCAGGGGCCTGACATGAGAATAGTCACACCAAGTAAAAGCTAAATTGCACACACATACTGCACACGTGTTGAAGCAGTGTTTTAACACTTCAAATGGCCATAACTCGGTGACCATTGCTTCGCGCGCACACACACGGACGCATGCACGCACAACACGAACGAATGCGTCCCCTTCGGTTCTAAAATGCCCTCTGCATCCTTGATCTCAGATGACATTTCGGGCTGCAGATCAGCTATAGTGAAGGAGTTGCATTGCTTGCTGTTTGTAATAAAGATTGTAATTGCACAAGTGATCTTGTGCAATTACTCACTATGTGCTTTAGTACAAGTGACATTGTGAGCAAAGTACTCATGCCCTGAGGGCTGCAGCAGACTGAATTGTGTTTTATTCTGTTCTAGCATTCTCGTCAGTGCAGAGAACCAATGCATGCAGAGAGCAGAGAACCAATGCATGCAGAGAACCAATGCATGCAGAGAACCAACCAGTGCATGCATTGGTTCTCTATCTCTTTGGTGCCCCACTAGAGATACACAGATCCCCCATTACTATTCATAGTGAACAGATCAACCAGGTATGTTCGTATACATACCTAGGAGTAGTAATTGACCACCTTCTGTCATGGAAGATCAGAACAGATTGAATCAGTGGGTAAGAAGACAAAGCAAAGAGTCTATTTCCTTCGCCGTCTGAGATCTTTTGGTGCTACTAGACAGATTCTTCTTTTGTTTTTCACTTCTGTTATAATGAGTGTTCTTCAGTACTGTAGTACCACCTGGTATGGATGTCTGTCTGTAGCCTTAAAGTCACAACTGCTGCAGCAACTGAACATTTGTTCAAAGATTGTTGGTCAGCCACTTCAGAGGCTCTATACAACTACGTATAATGACAGTATGATAAGGTTGGCAAGGAATATCACTTCAAACACTAGCCATGCTTTGTATGGAGAATATAGGTTGCTGCCTTCAGGAAGGATACAGTGTTCCTACATACAATAAGGTCAAACTGAAGAGGTCCTTTGTCCATCAGACGACACTGAGGCTTAATCAGGAGTTATAGGCCAGGGGTAGGCTGAGAGGTGGACATTGCTCTTGTCTTTGTATGTCTTTATGTATGTATTTTGTATTGTGTTTTGTTTTTCTTGTGTCATGTCAAATGTGTGAACTGTTTATTGTTGCATACATGGCAGCTGGGTCGCAAGACAAATTTCAGTGTGAACTGACAATAAAGTATTATCGTATCGTATCGTATCGTATGCAGAGAACCAATGCATGCAGAGAACCAACCAATGCATGCAGAGAACCAATGCAAAGTTTTCAAATAATTGTAGTGGAGTACAAGTACAATATTTGCCTCTGAGATGTAGTGGAGTAGAAGTAAAAGCATACACAATTAGAAATACTCCAGTACCTCAAAAGTGTACTTAAGTACAGTACTTGAGTAAAAGTACTTAGTTACTTTACACCACTGGCGACTGTGCCTGCGTGCCATGTTTTTTTTTCAAAGAGCCGTGCGATGACACGAGGCATTGTCTCGTCAGACTCGTTCTAAAGGAGTGTTTGTTCCAACAAACAACACATGCAGTTGATATTTTAGCTCATCGACCCATTTTTCATGTTGAAATGAAATACAGACAAAGAGGGATTATAATCCTCCGTGGTGATGGAGCCTGCTCGACCGGTGTGTGTGTGTGTGTGTGTGTGTGTGTGTGTGTGTGTGTGTGTGTGTGTGTGTGTGTGTGTGTGTGTGTGTGTGTGTGTGTGTGTGTGTGTGTGTGTGTGTGTGTGTGTGTGTGTGTGTGTGTGTGTGTGTGTGTGTGTGGTGTGTGTGTACAAAACCCAAAATAATTGAGTCTCTGGAACAGACTGACTTTTTGGCAGTTCATTTTAATGGTTTGAAAAGACTCTTTCTTTCTTTCTTTTTCCTTTATTTATTCAGGGAAACCCATTGAGAGAAAGCTCTCTTTTTCAAGGACGCCCTGATAACAAACATTCATTACAATGTCACAACTTACAATAAAGCAAAAAAAGAAAAGCAGAAGCATAAAACAACATTAAAATAATCGCAAAAGGCGGTGAATCAGACAATACAGTGAGGACATGGATAACAACAGATGCAAATAAACAGTGTTACATGAAACAGGTACAGTCACTATGTAGTGTGTCCTCAAGAAGCACCCTGAATGTCTCTATTGAGACCAATCGCACCAGTTTCAGAGAGTCCTGAAGTTTGTTCCATTTGTGTGGAGCATAATACATGAATGCAGTTTCTCCTTGTTCACTGCTCTTACGTGGACTGGTATATCTAATGTGTGTTTGTGAACGTGTTGGGTGACCAGTAACCTTTGGTTTCAAAAGCGAGAATAGGTATAAAGGAAGTTTACCACACAAGGCCTTATAAATAAATAAAATACAATGTTGCTCTCACGAACTGCGAGAGATGGCCAACCCACTTTATCATATAAAATACAGTGATGGGTGAGATAATCATCACCAGTAATAAAACACAAAGCACTGACTAACCATTAAATGACAGGTTTTTAATGACACAAGTGGTGGAAAGTAACTAAGTACATGTACTGTACTCAGGTACTTAACTTGAGTGCAACTTTGAGCTACTGTGTAGGCCTACTTTTACTTAGTGTTTTCCAAGTAAATTAAACTTTATACTTTACACTTCTACTCCACTAACATCTGAGAAGCAAATATTTTACTTTTGACTCCATTACAATCGTTTGAAAACTTTAGTTACTTTGTGGATTCAGGTTATTATTATAAAATTAACATCAACCACTTAAAGCCTGTGTCTTGAAGAATAAAAAAGGTAATCTGCATAATACTACTAATTATAACAGGGGTCGGCAACCTTTTTGACATCAAGTGCCAAGTTTTCATTTTCTTGATAGTCAGTGTGCTGTATCAACATTAAGTTTAATTATGAAACCACATCAAAATGTAATATTTCTGCACAATCAAGAATATTTTCTTGATTGTGCATAGACTATACATAACAACCTTTATGTTTTCCTTCTTCTTTGTTATAAATCATTTCTTTCACATCAGGATGTATCATTAGACTCATATATCTCTCAGACTCCTCTGCAGTCAGAGTTAGGAGTTTGAATGAATGTAGAATCATGTGCAGGATGATATTTGTATATAGATGTGAGGGGACTTCATTTAACTGACTAAACTTTTTATTTAAAGCTAAAATCCTCTCTCTCACACTGATGCCAGTGTGCCAGTGATCACCCTCCTCTGTTCCAATGCTAAGGTTGCCTAACCCCTGAATTATAGTTTCAATGTATGAATTATGTTTAGGGTCTTGGTTTACCTGTGATCCTAGATTTGATGTATGTGTTTATGCAGTGTAACTAGATCTGTTATTTTATACAGGTACCAGGGGGTCTCCGACAAAATGTGTTATTTTAACCATTTTAACCACATGTTATGTGATGGCTATTCATAAATAGCAGATATACAACCTTGCAGTGTGTCACTTTGTGCCGTGCTGTGAGCTTGTACATCTGCTATTTTTAGAAAAATTGTGCGTGCATCGCATGCATGCATAAGGACGTTGTTATGATAACAGCTATGATAAGTACAGGTGTGATAAGTACAACTATAAGAGGAAATACATGAACATGAATGGTTGTTAAATAGGATGTTCTTGGCTCTGACTCTGATCTAAACGTCAACCTTTATTAACTTGACATAATGATTAACATTGATTGCTGACAGTCTCACTTATTTACACACGCACACACATGTCTCTGTCTCTCTCTCTCTCTAGCTCTCTCGCTCTCTCTCTCTCTCTCTAGCTCTCTCTCTCTAGCTCTCTCTCTAGCTCTCTCTCTCTAGCTCTCTCTCTAGCTCTCTCTCTAGCTCTCTCTCTCTAGCTCTCTCTCTAGCTCTCTCTCTAGCTCTCTCTCTCTAGCTCTCTCTCTAGCTCTCTCTCTCTAGCTCTCTCTCTCTCTCTCTCTCTCTCTCTCTCTCTCTCTCTCTCTCTCTCTCTCTCTCTCTCTCTCTCTCTCTCTCTCTCTCTCTCTCTCTCTCTCTCTCTCTCTCTCTCTCTCTCTCTCTCTCTCTGCAGGAGGAACAGTAGTAAAAGTAGGAGGAGTCTAGTAAAAGGAGGAGGAGTCTAGTGAACAGTACATCTCAGGTGTTGCAAAGAGAATCTCTCAGTGTCTCTCTCTCTCTCTCTCTCTCTCTCTCTCTCTCTCTCTGTGTCTCTGTCTCTCTCTCTCTCTCTCTCTGTGTCTCTGTCTCTGTGTCTCTCTCTCTCTCTCTCTTCAACAACCTTCATCACAACCTGTACTTCTGTCTAAAGGTGAGTGTTTTAAACCACTTCAGAATCATCAGAGTTACACTGTTTCTGTTTTAAACCAGAGGTTCTCAAAGTGGGGTCTAGGGGGGGGTTCCAGGGGGTCCCCCCCCAGGGGGTCCCCAGTTAACATAGTTAACACGGCGTCACAACATTTGTAACCACTTTATCCATTTATATGTTGGTTATTCAAAAACAGCAGATCTACAAGCTTGCAGCACGGCACAATTTTTTTGGGGAAATTCTGCAATTCTCACTTTGGGGGTCCTTGACATGAAAAGGTTTGAGAAGCACTGTGTTAAACCACTGTTCAGAGCCACGTTGCATCAGAGAGTAGTTTATATTATGATGCTTTTGGTTTGCTCATAGAAAACATGCACGAGTTGCACAACTTTTTACAACTCCACATAAAGTTTGGAATGATTTTACTGTCAAAGTGCAGGTGAAATCCTGAGGCTATACAGGCTACCAATGTGAACCCTACACCAGCGGTGGAGAGTAACTAAGTCAATTTACTCTGAGGTATTTTTACTTTACTGGAGTATTTCCAATTTTCAGTACTTTTTACTTCTGCTCTGCTACATCTCAGAGGCAAATATTGTACTTCTACTCCACTACAATTATTTGAAAACTTTAGTTACTAGTTACTTTGCAGATATAAATTATTACATTATAAAACGTTACCAACTGTAGCCCTATTTTATACCTAGGCTATTTGAAAACAGCCGACCTACAAGCTCACAACGCGTCACATACGCAACGTGTTGTGAGCTTGTTGATTGGCTATTTTCAAACATGTTAGTACTTGCACCTTTGGTACTTTAAGTAATACTTTTGCACTTTTACTCAAGTAAATTTTGAATTGCAGACTTTTCCTTGTAACAGAGTACTTCTACATTGCAGTATTGATACTTCTACTTAAGTAATCAGATATGAACTGATATATGAAGAGATATGAATATGACTCAGATTATAGGGGCTTGTTTTGGTAAACATGCTGGTTGTTATTGCCAGTGGTTGAAGTATTTAGATTTTTTTTTTTTTTTTTTACTTAACCCATTAAGACCTGGAACTGTGTAATTTTTAGATTTGAGCTAAGAAAGCATTATTTTACACTTTGGGCTATTCAAAAATAGCAGATATGCAAGCTCATAGCGCGGCACCGAGTGCCGCGCTATGAGCTTGTAGATCTGCTATTTTTTTAAATTTGTGAGAATGTGTTCAAATCTTTGAATATGTATATTTTTAAAGCGAACATTTTTAACTCAAATCTTTGCTTCTGGGGGGGTCCCTGGAACCAAATATTTTGATGGGGGTCCACGGCCAAATACATATAATTTTGGGGGTCCTTGACATGAAAAAGATTGAGCACCACTGATATAGAAACATACGTTTTTGAGAATACTGTTGAGATTTAGGAGACATGTAGAATCGGCTTCAGGTCTCAATGGGTTTTAAAGGGGACATTTCACTGATCTTCTTGTGTTCGTGGTCATTTTAACGTCAGGCTGTGTTTCATTCCAGACAGTTTATAATAAGTGTCTTGATTCAGTACTTAAATATTTGATATTAATTTTATCAGACACGCCCCCTTCCTATACAAACCCATTGTAACTTCACACTCTATTTTAACCATGTTAGATTCATCAGAAACACTGTCATTGGTTCTAGTGACTGATATTGTCCTTCTAATGCATGCTTTTTTACATGTATTTGATTTTATTGTATTTCTTTCCATTAACCCATTCAATCCAGGATATATGTGTCATTTTAGATTTTTAGCTATAAGCATTATTTTATACTTTGGCTATTAAAAAATAGCAGATATACAAGCTTATACAATATATACAAGATATACCAGCTTGTAGATCTGCAATTTTTGATTTTTCTTTTTAATGTATTTTATTTTCAAAGATTTGCACATATTTTCACGATTTTTCAAAAATAGCAGATCAGATTGTATATCTGCTATTTTTTGAATAGCCAAAGAAATCTAAAAATGACACAGATACGTTCACGGTCTTCATCTAATCTTAACGGTTAAAAGAATATAAAACAAAACAATAAAAAGAGTAATTTAAAAAACACGGCCCCCTCACACATTAGAAGGACAATACCATTCACCAGAACCAAGGACGTGTGTTTTCAATCAGTGGGTTTTAACATTAACATGGTTAAAATGGAGTTTGAAGTTACTATGGGTTTGTATAGGAAGGGGGCGTGTCTGTCTAGGGTGCTCACACAAGCCTGAGTAGAGTTAAAATGAGCCTGACATGTATTGAAAGTGAAATGTATGCCTTTAAACTGTCCTGCATTCAACATAGGGCTGATGTGGTGAATGCACCAAACCTATCCTTTAACTCACTAAGACCTGAGGTCCATTCTACAATGTCTTCTAAATCCTAACAGGTTTCTGAAAACCCTGTTTCTGTGGTTCTCAAACCTTTTCATGTCAAAGACACCCAACATGATATGCATTTGGCCGCCGACCCCCCCCCCCCCCCCCCATCTGAAAATATGTTGTTCCAGGAACCCCCCAGAAGCAAAGATTTCAGTTAAAAATGTTCACTTTAATTTTTTTATTGAATCAGTTGTCAAGATTTTTCAAAAATAGCAGATCTACAAGCTCATAGTGCGGCACAAAGAGGCGCGCTATGAGCTTGTAGATCTGCTATTTTTGAATAGCCAAAGTATCAAATAGTGTTTGAAATGAGTGGATAAGTTGTTAAGCAGCTACAGATCTACAAGCTATGTGTGACACATTGATGGCTTGTAGATCTGTTCTTTTTAAGCATGGGCTCTCTCGTCAAATCCTGACTCTTGACCTTAATTGTACATGCAGGTCAGGGTATAGCAAAGGTAACTTGTACTAGTTACTCTTGATACCAAGTAATAAGTAATGCAATATTATTATTAAGAGTAATAAGTAACTATAGTACCTTATTACACTCTCAGAGTCACAGACCTGTAAGGGTCCATTTGGTTCCATTTGTACACTGTCAGAGTCACAGACCTGTAAGGGTCCATTTGGTTCCATTTGTACACTCTCAGAGTCACAGACCTGTAAGGGTCCATTTGGTTCCATTTGTACACTCTCAGAGTCACAGACCTGTAAGGGTCCATTTGGTTCCATTTGTACACTCTCAGAGTCACAGACCTGTAAGGGTCCGTTTGGTTCCTGACCAGCAATCATTTTGCTAGGGACCCCTGTGGGTCCCCAGACCTCACTTTGAGACCCTCTGCTGCATGTAAAGCACCAGAACAGAACAGCTGCTTGTAAAGCGTTTATTTTCAGTGTTTCAACACCCGGCGCCACTAAGTATAATCACCGTTAAAACACAGCATGTGTCGGTTGAGCAGTGTTGTAAAGTAACTAAGTACATTTACTCAAGTACTGTACTTAAGTACTATTTTGAGGTAGGCCTACTATTACTTTACTGGAGTATTTCCAATTGTCTATACTTTTACTTCTACTCCATTAACATCTCAGAGGCAAATATTGTGCTTTTACTCCACTACAATTATTTGAAATCTTACTAGTTACTAGCTAGCTACTTATAATAGCAGATCTAAAAGCTCACAATGCGTCGCGATGCATTGTGAGCTTGTAGATCTGCTATTTTCACGATGCCAATACTTTTGTACTTTTACTCAAGTACATTTTGATTACCGGAACTTCTACTTCTACATTGCGGTATTGATACTTTTTCCACCACTGCCCCCGGAGCCAAGCAGTTGGCCTCCTGTTGTGCTGTGACTAAATCCTCCTTTCAGTGTGTGGAGAGGACAGGCTTCAGTGATGATGTGTCATGCTGTCCCTTCAGTGATGTAGCACTGTGTCATGCTGTCCCTTCAGTGATGTAGCACTGTGTCATGCTGTCCCTTCAGTGATGTAGCACTGTGTCATGCTGTCCCTCTGTCTGCCTGTAGGGTCTCTCTCAATGTGACATCAGTCCAACTGGTCATTAAGGCTCTCCTTGTGTTTAAAAAAGAGAGAGTTTGGAACCACTGGAGATAGAAGACATGCAGTGGGTGGGCTGTTAATGTCAGCATGGATCGGTAGATGGATGGAGTCATTCTTAGAAAGTGCTACTTTCTAAGAATGACAAGTACACACAGACACACACACACACACACACACACACACACACACACACACCGGTAGCCTGGTTCCAGACGAATCTGTCTTTGCAAAATTGCATGCACTTTAGCCCTCGGCAGATTAGGTCTGGCCCCCCTCCATAGAGATTTCAATTCTCTCCCTCCGCAGTTGTGCGGAGCCAACCAGGGCCCAGTATCCAAATGTGGGCGGGCTTATCACCTTATTTGGAGCAATGACGTACAAGGAAGCACTGCTCTGATTGGTTCGTTCAAGGAAGCACTGCTCTGATTGGTTTAGGTCTAACCAATAGAGTCCGTTTAGATCTTTTTGTAACCGCCCCTTGGAAGAAAATCTACCGTTGATAGGGACCAGACTAATATCCACGCAGTGTGTCGTGTGATATTGTCTGGCTACGCGAGGCTAGCTGACCGGTGCACCATAGGCCGTGTTGGTGGGAGGGGCTTAATTGCTAAGCTCCAGAATGTGAACTCAGCGTGGTTCTACTGTCCGTTTCACAGAGCAGAGACACCCTATTGTTCATGTGCAGATTACATTTTTATTACTAAACATACATAAACCACTTAAGCTCTATATATATTTTGGCCGTTTGAAAATAGCTGATCTACAAAAAAAAATGTATCTGCTACTTTCAAAAGATCTGTATAGGCCTACATCTGAAACTTGTGAAATGGGACATTCTGCATAATGAGTACTTTACTTTTGGTATAAAGTATATTTTTTGATGCCAATACTTGTGTATCTGTAATCTGGACTTCTACTTTGCTGCATTGATACTTGTATTTAAGTTAAAAAAACTAATGTGAGTACTTTAGCCACCACTGTTCATGAGTGATTATCAACAAGTCCAACTCAAACATGAAGTCAGGGAAATTATCAAAGCTACATCTGAGGGAAAAAAACAGGGTTTTTTCAGGCCATGGATCGACCCCCTTAGTTGAGGGACAGATGAAGTAGGGACCCCTGAGAGAGAGATGAAGCAGGGGCCCCTGAGAGACAGATGAAGCAGGGACCCCTGAGAGAGAGAGATGAAGCAGGGTCCCCTGAGAGAGAGATGAAGCAGGGACCCCTGAGAGACAGATGAAGCAGGGACCCCTTAGCAGAGACAGAGATGAAGCATATTCTCTAGAGGTGTAACAATATAGTAACCGTAGGGGTGTGCCGATACACTAATTTCACCAAACGATACGATACGATATTTGGCTCACAACTTCGATACGATTTCGATACGATACGATACGCACTTTTTTTTATTATGGAAATATATGGGGGAGAAAAAAAGGAAATGCAAACAAATAATTCTGTTTTTGCATTATTCAGACATGCAAACTTGTAGCTTTTCAGCTACAATAGCAGTTTTCAATCCAAATAGGGCAATAGTGTGACACCTGACCCGAAAAAAAAACAAACATGTTGTCACCCTTTTCACCTCGGGGCTGTTTGCATGCCAGATTAAAATGATTGTAAAAAAAAAAAAAAAAAATTCAAAACGATACTTTTTTCCCCCCCAAAACGATACATATCGTCACGAAAACGTATTGCGATATATCGTGGGACGATATATCGGCACACCCCTAAGTAACCGCATTGACAAATCTTTTTAAATATAAATTTCCCATGATCTACTATATCGATATGCAAACAGCAATATATCGTATTGTTTGACTTCGTATCGAATCGTTTTGCAAAGCAAATAATCGATTGTACGGATACTAAGTTCTTGTGTGTTAGCAATTTTAAGAAAAAAAAGAGAAAGATGGGTTTAATTACTTTTCCATTACATATCTCTACACTTGGTTTATAGATAAATGTGTGTAATCTCTGTGATCATGTCAAGGTGTGGGTTTGTCCATAATGTGTTCAAATACAATGTCCATGTATTTACCAGAGAATCACCGTGTTTACTTATTTATATCCATAATAATATGTTTTCCCTTAAAAAACCTGCTCTATCCACACAGATTTTTATTTTTTTTGCTAAATAGTTACTGTATCGATTTTAAATCATTGAATCGTATTGTATCACCATGAAGGAAACAATATCGTCCATGTATAGCATCGTCAACCATGTATCATGATGCGTATCGTAACGCTGGTTCGTTACACCCCTAATATTCTCCATGTTCTCCATGTTCTCCAGGCCAGCAGCAGCAGCAGCAGCAGAGATGTCTCCACCAGGCGTGTGCATGAGCATCATGGAGGAACGTCACAAGAAGGACGGCCGCGGCAGCCTGGCCAACCCGGAGATGTTCCTGAAGCAGGACCACCAGCAGCTGACCCAGTACTGCCTGGTCCGGGGGGTCCGCTACATCGACGACATGTTCCCCCCCGACCACAACTCCATCGGCCAGGGGGTCCTCAGCCCCACCGACCTGGCCAGGGTGGTCTGGATGAGACCCAGGGTACGAGGAGAGTTATGATGATGCTCTGAACACTACAAATGTTATGGTCATCACCAGCGTAGATTTAGAAACATAGAAACTGCAGGGACGTGCACAGATAGACTCTAGGTGGTGCTAGAGCACCCGCCCTTTGCCCTCTTGACCAGAAGTGCCCTTTTGAAAAAAAGATTTTTTTTTTTTTTTTGCAGTTTACAGCAGGGGTCTTCAACAGGGGGTCCGGGACCCCTAGGGGGTCCTCAGAGTTACTACAGGTGGTCCGCCAAATCTTTATGTGATATGATTTTTATTTTTAACCATAACCACTCGAAACATAGCATCCCTTTTCTGAGGAGAACTTTAGCCAAAAATAGCAGATCTACAAGCCCACAACGCCTCGCGCTGCGAGGCGTTGTGAGCTTGTAGATCGGCTATTTTTGGCAACGAGGTATAGGTGTAGAGGGAAAAAAGAGCAGACCAAGTAAACAAAAAAAAGGATAATTTACTTGAGCACCTGCCCCTCAAAATGTCTGTGCACGCCACTGTAGAAACGTCTTTATTAAAGATATTTATTTTGGATTTTTCTGCCTTTAGTGATAGAACACAGTAGGCTGACAGGAAATGGGGAGAAAGAGATGGGGAGTAACACGCGACATGCTGTCAGACTGCATTAGCAGCCTATACGTGCCTGAGATTCTACATTTTGACATTAAATTCCGTATTTACTTATCTATTTTGCTGATAGTTATATACTGTATTCAAAATGAAATAATCCTTAACCCTTAAATTCAATTCCTGAAATCATTGTTTTGTTTGATGGCCTTCCTGCCCTGGTGTTTGGCCTTTATTGTGCCCTCGGAAAACTGACCGCACCAAAGGCCAAGCGGCCTTGGCCCTAAAGCGATGACATTCCAGGCCTGGTCATCATCAGCACCTCCACATGTTACACATCGTCGCCTTGATAAACTAATGGCATATGTCAGTCTTTAAAGTTTTTCAGGAAAAATTTAAAAACTGATCCAAAACAAAACTATATGATATTTCTTAATCATTTCACCCAAAATGTTTATAACAAATTATGACTATTTAAATAGACATAACACTGTATGTCAGTTATGTAACATAAGAGATTTAAATAGGTCTAAATAGGATTAAATCTGATTTAGGCCATTTTTTTAAAAATGGCCTAAATCAGTAAATCATTTGGCCTAAGTCACAAAACCATGTGACTTAAGCCAAAAAGAAAAGGCCTATTTTGGCCTCAGTCACACTATAGGGAGTTAGGCCATTATACTAAAAGAGGAGTGAACAGCATGATCCTTTTCAATTAGGAGCTGGGCCATTTTACCAGAGGTGTCCAGTGTCATGAGGAGCTGACTTATAATTTGACTTACAGTAGGCCATTAGTTTAGCAAGGTGACGACATGTTATTTGTAACACTCAGTTTGACATTCTGCCTTGTTCTGTTGCAGAAAATTGCTCCAAACCCAGAGTTCATTGTAGAAGGAGTCTCCAGGTTTGACTTTGGCCAAGGAATAGTAGGTAAGTGAAGTGAATTGTAGGAGGCGGGGCTGTGTATAGACCAGGGGCGGGCGAGTGCCCAAAGGTCATGAAAGGGCACATTGAGTGTGCTCCACTAAGAGTGTTGATTTTGACAGCAAACTTTTTTTAGTCATATTTTAGTCATCTGAAATTTTTTAGTTTCTGTCTAATTTTAGTCGACTAAATATCATCAGATTTTAGTCGACTCATTTTGATTTAGGCGACTACATTTTTAGTCGCCTACATTTTTTTTTGGCGGTGCCTTGATGGCGTCGTAATGGCTGATTTTACACTTGGTTGCATGCTGAAAATAGCCGATCTACAAGCTCACAACGTGTCGCAGCGCGACGCGTTGTGAGCTTGTAGATCTGCTATTTTCAGAACACCCGGGCAGGGCGGGCACAACCAAACATAAAATAACGTGTCTTAGTTCTACTCTTCTCCACTCGTTCCCTCACTAACATTTTAGTCTAGTTTTTATTTGTTGACGAAATTGTCAATATATTTAGTCATAGTTTTAGTCATCATAGCTTCGTTTTTTATTTCGTTTTTATGTTTTATGCTCCTAACATCACTTTAAGAGGAGGTCAAACTAGGTTTACTTAAAGTTAAAGCACTTTCTTCTTCTACCCCGGATTTGAACCTGGTTTCCTGCTTAACACATTGACTGCCAAGATCGAGTTGATTTTAGAAAAAAAAAAAAAAAAAAAAAAAATATATATATATATATTTATTTTTTTACTTTGACCCAAAGACCAAGGAGATATGAATTTTCGAAGATCTTTACTCTCATCCACTTCCTTGTTAACTTAAAACTTTAGAATTTTGTATCTCGGCTCCTGAGTACTTTTTTTTTTTTCATTGAAAAATCTCTGGCATGAATAACAATAGGCAGTGAAAATAATTGAGGCAGTCAATGTGTTAAGTGCTGACATTTTCACCATTGCTAGAGTACAGTATGTTAATACTAATCCACATATTACCAATGGTAATATATGCTAAATGCCTACACTGTAATTGCAGGGAACTGCTGGTTTCTGGCGTCTATCGGAGCCCTGACCTTCCAGGACCACATCCTGGAGCAGGTGGTCCCTCTGAAGCAGTCCTTTGATGAGCAGTACTGTGGACTGTTCCATTTCAGGGTAATGGACTGTACCACTTTTTATATGTACTGTGGACTGTTCCACTATTTATATGTACTGTGGACTGTTCCATTTCAGGGTAATGGACTGTACCACTTTTTATATGTACTGTGGACTGTTCCACTATTTATATGTACTGTGGACTGTTCCATTTCAGGGTAATGGACTGTACCACTGTTTATACTGTGGACTGTTCCATTTCAGAGTAATGGACTGTACCACTGTTTATATGTACTGTGGACCGTACCATTGTTTATATGTACTGTGGACCGTACCATTGTTTATATGTACTGTGGACCGTACCACTGTGTATATGTACTGTGGACTGTACCACTGTTTATATGTACTGTGGACCGTACCACTGTTTATATGTACTGTGGACTGTACCACTGTTTATATGTACTGTGGACCGTACCACTGTTTATATGTACTGTGGACTGTACCACTGTTTATACTGTGGACCGTACCACTGTTTATATGTACTGTGGACCGTACCACTGTTTATATGTACTGTGGACTGTACCACTGTTTATACTGTGGACCGTACCACTGTTTATATGTACTGTGGACCGTACCACTGTTTATATGTACTGTGGACCGTACCACTGTTTATACTGTGGACCGTACCACTGTTTATATGTACTGTGGACCGTACCACTGTTTATATGTACTGTGGACCGTACCACTGTTTATATGTACTGTGGACCGTACCACTGTTTATACTGTGGACCGTACCACTGTTTATATGTACTGTGGACCGTACCACTGTTTATACTGTGGACCGTACCACTGTTTATATGTACTGTGGACCGTACCACTGTTTATATGTACTGTGGACCGTACCACTGTTTATATGTACTGTGGACCGTACCACTGTTTATACTGTGGACCGTACCACTGTTTATATGTACTGTGGACCGTACCACTGTTTATATGTACTGTGGACCGTACCACTGTTTATATGTACTGTGGACCGTACCACTATATGTACTGTGGACCGTACCACTATATGTACTGTGGACTGTTCCACTTCAGGGTAATGGACCGATCCAATCCACTTCATTGCTAGAGCACATTTCAAAACAACAGAGTTGACTGAAGCTGCACAGTTGTGACGCGTTGTGAGCTTGTAGATCTGCTATGTTCAAATAGCCTTGGTATAAAATAAGGCTAAAGTGGTTAACGTATGTTTTATAATGTACATTTATATCTGCAAAGTAACTAGTAAATTAAGTTTTCAAATAATTGTAGTGGAGTAAAAGTACAATATTTGCCTCCAAGAAGTAGCGGAGTAGAAGTAAAAGTATAGACAATTGGAAATACTCCAGTAAAGTAAAAGTAACTCAAAATTGTACTTATGTACAGTACTTGGGTATGTACTTAGTTACTTTCCACCACTGATGACAAACTACCACGTTTGTTTACAGTTCTGGAGGTTTGGGAAGTGGGTGGACGTGATCATTGATGACAAACTACCAACCATCGACGGCAGACTGATCTTCGTTCACTCCAAGACTCCCAACGAGTTCTGGCCTGCACTGCTGGAGAAGGCCTACGCCAAGTAAGTATGGGATCCAACCTTTACTATATAAGTAAGTATGGGATCTAGACCCTCTCGGGACCCTGTTTACCTTTTTTTTGTATTTGTGAAGGCGGTATCCAGGGTCCCTTGACGCTCAAACCACTCTTTCTCGCGGCTACCACTGTCTGGTCTCGGGCAAATATCTCGTCGCTTAGAAGTTGCATAGATTTCTCAAATGTACCCAGAGCTGCAGTAGTAGGTCACAGAAAGCTGCATTAATCCGCGCGTATCGGCGATGCCGTTAAACATTTTTAATCATTTTGTAAAACTTAAACTCCTCTCACACTCTACAAGCACGTAGGAGCTCGGCCAATCAGAGGCAGTAACGTAGGACGAAGAAGAAGAGTACACCTAGAAATCACGTGATCACAAGCAACAAAAAAGCTAAAGGCACCTTTCATGTTAAAGGATTCATAAAAGTCCATTATTTTTCTCGTCTTTCTGTTGTTTTTCAAAAAAACAGCCACATTGTTTTGTGGCTTGTTTTATCCCCTCCACTACGACACCCCCGTGCGTGTAATGAGCCGATCTCCGTCAGGACGGAGGTAACGGAGAATATTCCATGATTTTTTTCTCCCAAGGTTCAGTAAAATCGTTGTTCTCGTTGGCAAGGGGACCGGAGACGGATGATTTAATTAATAAATTCCTGGCAGTCAAAGAGTTAATAATGCCAGACATCGTTGCTGTTCAGGACGCCTACACCAGTTCCTGGTAAACATGACTTTCTGGCGTGTCCTGTCTTTATTTCCGTGTCAGAATGCCAAGACATGCCTGTGATATGAAACACTTTGTGTCACCCATTCAATCCGGGAACGCACCTGTGTCATTTTAAGATGTATTGGGCTATTCAAAAATAGCAGATCTACAAGCTCATAGTGCGGCACCGAGCTATGAGCTTGTATATCTGCTATTTTTTTGAAATATCGTGGAATATTTGTGCAAATCTTTGAATATGTATATATATTTTTAAAGCAAATGTTTTTTTTGTAACTCAAATCTTTACTTCTGGGCGGATTCAGTAAATATCTTCTAAATCCTATATTGCTATAATATATCAGTGGTTCTCAAACTTCTTCATGTCAGGGACCCCCACATTTATATATATTTGGCTGCGGACCCCCATCTCAAAATAATATGTTGTTCCAGGGACCCCCCAGAAGCAAAGATTTGAGTTACAAATGTTCGCTTTAAAAAATGTATATAATCAAAGATTTGCACTCAGTGCTGCGATATGAGCTTGTAGATCTGCTATGTTTTGAATAGCCAAAGTATAAAATGATGGCTATAGCTAGAATCTAAAATGACACGGATGCGTTCCCGGTCTTAATGGGTCAACTACAGTGTTCCTCTATGTACTGTGTGTCCTCAGGGTGTTTAACTACAGTACTGTGTGTCCTCAGGGTGTTTAACTACAGTATTGTGTGTCCTCAGGGTGTTTAACTACAGTATTGTGTGTCCTCAGGGTGTTTAACTACAGTATTGTGTGTCCTCAGGGTGTTTAACTACAGTATTGTGTGTCCTCAGGGTGTTTAACTACAGTATTATGTCCTCAGGGTGTTTAACTACAGTATTGTGTGTCCTCAGGGTGTTTAACTACAGTATTGTGTGTCCTCAGGGTGTTTAACTACAGTAGTGTGTGTCCTCAGGGTGTTGTAACTGTTCTTCTATGTGTCAGGGTGTGTGGCTCCTACGGGGACATGAGTGCCGGGACCCCCGCGGAGGCTCTGGTGGATTTCACTGGAGGGGTTCACATCTGTTTCCAGCTGAAAGAAGCTCCTCCAAACCTGTTCCAACTGATGCAGAGAGCCGCCAAGTCCAGGTCCCTGATGGGCTGTGGAACACCACAGGGGGTAAGACCACCACCCTATACTGTTTACTGAACACCACAGGGGGTAAGACCACCCTCTGCTGTTTACTGAACACCACAGGGGGTAAGACATTACATTACATTACATTACAGTCATTTAGCAGACGCTTTTATCCAAAGAGACTTACAATAAGTGCATTCAACATAGATAGGGAACGAAACTACTAATCACCAGAAGTCTGAAGTGCATTTCCTGTAAAAACAAGCAACTAAGAGTATACCTAGCGCTAAGGTAAAAGTGCAATATATCAGCTTCCTACTTTCTTAAACAGATGAGATAAAATAGCAAAATCAAATGAGCACGAACTAATACAAAAAGTGTATCGACTAAACAAGATCCAATAAAACAATACAACAATAAAACAAAAGTTCGTACAACTAGTTAACAACAAGTAAGCCAGACAAAGAGGAAGGATAGTGTTTCCTGAAGAGGTGGGTTTTCAGCCTGCGGCGAAAGATGGGCAGTGACTCTGCTGTCCTGACATCAGTGTCTCTGCTGTCCTGACATCAGTGACTCTGCTGTCCTGACATCAGTGACTCTGCTGTCCTGACATCAGTGACTCTGCTGTCCTGACATCAGTGTCTCTGCTGTCCTGACATCAGTGACTCTGCTGTCCTGACATCAGTGACTCTGCTGTCCTGACATCAGTGACTCTGCTGTCCTGACATCAGTGACTCTGCTGTCCTGACTTCAGTGGGATGTTCATTCCACCACTGTGGGGCCAGAACAGAAAAAAGTCGTGACCGTGTCGATCGACCAGAAGGACCGTTGAGTGGGGAGGGAGTCAGTCGCCCCGAGGTGGCAGACCGAAGTGGTCGGGCAGGGGTGTAGGCATCAACCATAGCCCGGAGGTAGGAAGGAGCTGTTCCTTTCACTGCCCTATAGGCTAGCACCAGGGTTTTAAACTGGATCCGAGCTGCTACGGGGAGCCAGTGTAGAGAACGGAGAAGGACCACCCTCTGCTGTTTACTGAACACCACAGAGGGTATAAGACCACCCTCTACTGTTTACTGAACACCACAGGGAGTAAGACCACACTCTACTGTTTACTGAACACCACAGGGGGTCTAAGACCACCCTCTACTGTTTACTGAACACCACAGGGGGTATAAGACCACCCTCTACTGTTTACTGAACACCACAGGGGGTCTAAGACCACCCTCTACTGTTTACTGAACACCACAGGGGGTCTAAGACCACCCTCTACTGTTTACTGAACACCACAGGGGGTCTAAGACCACCCTCTACTGTTTACTGAACACCACAGAGGGTATAAGACCACCCTCTGCTGTTTACTGAACACCACAGAGGGTATAAGACCACCCTCTGCTGTTTACTGAACACCACAGAGGGTATAAGACCACCCTCTACTGTTTACTGAACACCACAGAGGGTATAAGACCACCCTCTACTGTTTACTGAACACCACAGAGGGTATAAGACCACCCTCTACTGTTTACTGAACACCACAGAGGGTATAAGACCACCCTCTGCTGTTTACTGAACCCTACAGGGAGTAAGACCACCCTCTGCTGTTTACTGAACTCCAGTGCCTTTAATGTGTTGTGGTCCTACAGTATAGAGACGCATTAGGGGGTTAAAGTGACAGAGCTATCTGTGAGAATGTGTTGCAACCGACGTAACCATAAACAACCCCGTCACGGTCGTCCAGAACCTTCGATCTGACCGATATTCCCATATATGGGCATTGGTAATATATGGGCCTATACTGATGACATCTCCTGAAAATAAAGGGGAAAACAACAACACAATTCTCAAGTCAATAGACCAATTATGTGTTTACCAACATTGAGACTGGACGCACAGGTGATTGTTTCACGCAATCAATTCTCAACCTGTTGTTTCGGGGTGCACCCCAACCCCCTCTAACCAGTGGCGTGGGTTTTCTGTTAATTGCATGTTAAAAGTATCAGCGTTTCTCCAGGATCAAACAGGACAAAACATGGAGAAAAATCAAAAACCTGAGGATCTGAACACTCAATAATACAAGAGCATCTGAACACTCAATTTGGTTATCCTTTGGTGTGAGCTATGCTTTGATGATGTATATTTATCTTGATGATACATAATGTTTTAATGATAAATATTGTGTCTTGTATTGGTATAGGAGACATCTGACAACACAGTGTCAGGCAACGGTTTGGTGGACGGCCACGCCTACACCGTCACTGGCATCAAGCAGGTAATATTAGTGTTTTTATTACTATGCTCATAGTGGATGTAATATATTATATAAATATTATATACATATTCTTGAAAAGACTAAAAGGAAAATGAGTCACTCATAAATGTAATGATAGATCCAAAGCCATGGCACAATATAAACTGGACCCCAAATTACAAGCAGATCTGCTATTTTTGAATAGCCAACATATACAGTACATCGATAAAGCGGTTCAAATGATTGTGTTGCTACATTAACTACTTTTTCTGGGGACCCCCTGGAACCCTCTCAAGGACCCCTGGGGGTCCCCAGACCCCACTTTGAGAACCAACGGATGCCAGGTCTACAGATGAACCTAGCATCTGTCTACATAACATAAAATCTAAATGACATTTTAACCTTTGCATATAGACTGCAAGGTTGTCAAGGCTATAGGTTCAAGTATTATGGGCTGCTGCTATATTGAGGAGGATTTGTCCTAAATAATCTCTCATTGTCCAATGACACCAATCAATTAATCAATCACCGGCGGTCCATGTGTCACTGTGATGTGCAGGTGATGAGCCAAGGGACAGCTGTCAACCTGGTGCGTCTGTGGAACCCCTGGGGACAAGGAGAATGGAAGGGAGACTGGAGCGACGGGTAAATAGTAATAATAATACATCAGACTTATATAGCTCTTTTCTTAGTACCCAAAGTCGCTTTACAAAACAGCTTAAAATAAGCAATTTTATTTAGGAGCAAGTTAAGTTAAAAGGCTAAAAACATTAAGCTAAGACAAAGGAGCAGAAAGGGAGATTTGGTTTGGCCCGACACTCCCCGCTGACAGATGCCCCCCGCCTACCAGTGACATCATTGGAAGGCGGGTTTGGTCATTTAAAAACAAGATGTCTTGTTTCTTTCTGGTTTGTTTTGGTTCATTAATGCACGAACAATGGCTTCCATCATAGCATGCTAACTGTCCAGGAACAGAAAGCCTGATCCCCCATCCATGATGCAGGTTTCTGAACTGTCCACAGCCCTCCTCTGAGACACATAACGAGTAGACAACAATGGTGCCATGTTATAATGAGCATCAGTGAGGACCAGTTATATTAAGATAGGTTGAAAATGGATGGAGTGGTCCTTTAAGTAAAACATTACTAATGCTCGTGTCTTGTGTGAATAAACAATACAACAAAACAAAAGTGTTTATTCAACTTGAAGTTAAATGAGCACTAAAGGTCATCGTTGTCTGTAAAACATTCAGTTCCTGTCATCTTTATTCAACTACAAAGAGATATTCACCGTAAGGAGGACAGAATCCTCACGTTTCACAGTTTTGATGTGTCTCTCATCACCAGAACAACACGTTCTGTGGAGACGTGTTTGATTTGTCTCTCTTTGTGATGTGAGACAAATCACTGAGTGAAACCCAAGGACCTTGACCTCCTTGTGCCGTTTTTGGGGGGGGGGGTATGTTTTCTTTTTTGTAAAGTACTGATACAGGATTTTGGGCATTAGCGTCCCACTGACAATCCTATTGTTCAAGCTCAACCCCATTCCAAGCCAAGTGTCCAGTTTACTAAGTAGTGTAAGTGATATATTTTGGTTAAATCTTTTTACTTTATTGTTTCCGCCTGTGTGTGTGTGTGTGTGTGTGTGTGTGTGTGTGTGTGTGTGTGTGTGTGTGTGTGTGTGTGTGTGTGTGTGTGTGTGTGTGTGTGTGTGTGTGCGTGCGTGCGTGCGTGCGTGCGTGCGTGCGTGCGTGCGTGCGTGCGTGCGTGCGTGCGTGCGTGCGTGCGTGCGTGTCAGCTAATCTCTGGCACTGTTGGCTTGATTGAAGCGAAACTGTGCACACAATTCAATTCAATTCAAAGGGCTTTATTGGCATGAGAAAACATACGTTTACATTGCCAAAGCACACACACACACAAAGTGAGCACACACACACACACACACACACACTCCTTGGATGCCAGAGCAGAACCTCTGTCCGGGGACCCCCCCAGTCCTTGGAGGAGTTCCAGGGGGTCCCCAGCTAAATGTATTACCGTGGCTATTTAAAGAATAGCAGATCTACAAGGCCACAGCGCGTCACAAGCTTGTACATGTGCGACTTTTGAATATTATTTGAAAAATCTTGATCGTGTTGACATTTTTAACACAAATCTTCTCGTCTGGGGGTCCCTGGCACAAGACATTCTCAGATGGGGGTCTTGGCGGGCAAATATATATTGAGAACTACTGGCCTGGTGCGCCACCTACTTATCTTATTTGTTCTACTTCATTATTTTGTGAGGTGTTTGTAATGGGTGCTAATTTAACACATTGACCGCCAGAGTTTAATCTCATAATGTACTCACAGTGCCAACGTTTTATTGTTGTTTTTTGTTTTCTTCACGTCGCCATAGACCTTGTTAAAATCCTTAAAATTGAGCCGTGCACTGTTTGTAAACATCGCAGACATCTGCCTGCTTCTACCACTGAAGAACGCATGTCAAACGGTGCCTCCATGTTGTAGTTAGAACGGTTTATGTTAAACAGTGATCGACGAGGAGAAGAAAAAAACAAGGAGAAAATTGAGTTTCAGTTTCGTCATTGGAACGAGGGCTGACGGCATCGGCAAAACCGGAATCCCTAATAAGGGCTTTCTGGTTTCTGTTACAATGAAATGGTCCGTGTAGAAAATTGAAAAAAGTTGTTTTTTTTTAAAAAAAAGGAAAAAAGCACCACGGCCCGTAGGCTACGGAATCGGCGCTTTACAGTTGGATTTATCGGCCCGTAGGCTACGGGCCCGGCGGGTAGAGTGTTAAAGATGTTCATACATCAGAATCTGTAGCTCTTCTTATACCATAGACTGTAGGTGCTTTCTCAGTCGTGTAGCTGTGATAACGCTGCAATCCTGCAAAGTTTCATATTTACTTTTCTTGTATGCCTTTATTTTAGAGAGGGATAGGGGAAGTAGGCTGACAGGAAATGGGGAGAGAGATGGGGAGTGACACACAGCTCACTCCCCATGAGCTGTGTGTCAGGGATCGGGAGTCGAACCCGCGACACACTGTCAGGCTGGCATTGCAGCCTATAGGGCGCCTGGACCGTCACGCTACGGCCCAGGCCTGTTTCATGTTTCATTTTTTAAATGTCTTTGGCTTTGTCTTTGGATCTACTCCACTACATCTCAGAGGCAAATATTGTACTTTTACTCCACTACAATGATTTGAAAACTTTAGTTACTAGTTACTTATACAGATATAAATGATGATATTATAACACGTACTTTAACCAAAAATAGCAGATCTAAAAGCTCATAGCGCGGCACTCGGTGCCGCGCTATGAGCTTGTAGATCTGCTATTTTTGAAAAATCGTAGAAATGTGTGCAAATCTTTTAATATATTATTTTTTAAAGCACACACTCGTAACTCAAATATTTGCTCCTGGGGGGATTCTACATTTTCACATATATGTTTATTTTCACACCTGCTTTGTATTGTGATTGTAATAATAAGTGAATTAAAGTGTCATTACGTTGTCACATGGGGTGAAGGTATAGGGCGGTGCGTGATCAGGCCTCTAAGGTGCCGGGATGGCCTGTAGAACACCAAAGACGTTTAGAGGAGGGAGGCTCTAGCAGAGAGCCCTGAGGGACTACACCACCGGTCGGCTAGGAAAGGATTCACACAAATCCCCTGTGAATGAGTCTTTGTCACAGCTCTAGTGTTATGTAAGGTTTTATGTTGTTGGCACAGAGCCATGCCTGCTCCGAGGCCAGAGGATTATCCTTCAGAAACCGGTTCGACTTACAGTGGTGGAAAGAAAGTACTCGGATGTTTTACTTAAGTAAACGTAGCAATACCACTATATAAAAATACTCTGTTACAAGTAGAAGGTGTTCAAAGTGTTACTTGAGTAAAAGTACAAAAGTATTGGCATCAACGTGTACATAAAGTACCAAAAGTAAAAGTACTAACATGTTTGGAAAATAGCAGATCTACAAGCTCAACGCGTTGTGAGCTTGTATATCTGATATTTTCAAATAGCCTATGGTATGAAATAGGGCTAAAGTGGTCAATGGATGTTTTATAATGTCATAATTTATATCCGTAAAGTAATTAAAGTTTTCAAATAATTGTAGTGAAAGTACAATATTTGCCTCTGAGATGTAGTGGAGTAGAAGTAAAAGTACTGAAAATTGGAAATACTCCAGGAAAGTAAAAATACCTCAACATTTTACTCAAGTACAGTACTTGAGTAAATGTACTTAGTTACTTTACACCATTGCGCGCGCGCACACACACGCACGCACGCGCGCGCGTCGTTTTGTCAATTAATGCCTATACTTGATCATTCTACAGTGTCACACAGAAGTAGCAGATCTATAAGCTTTGCAGCGTGCGGATCTGCTAATTTTGTTAGTTTTGAATTTGAGTCCAAAACTGAAAAGCAACAGTACTTTTACTTTGGTACTTCACATATGTTTTGGACGCCATTACTTTTGTGCTCTTGCTCAAGTAACATTTTGAATAAGGGCCTTTTTACTTGAAACAGAGTATTTCTACACTGTGACAGTGTATTAAAGTATACAGGATGCTCTGTGTCAGCCCCTCTATACAGTGTCTGGCTGTATAGAGGGGCCTCTGCTATAAGAGGCTCCCTGACTAAACCTTGTAAAAGATAATTGGCCTGAGGGGCCCGAGGCCAGGGGCCTCCACAAGGGGCCTCCGGAAGTCTTATTCCATCTGTGTTTACTTTAAACAGAGTATACCTACCTACTGTATCAGAAGCAGTTTAAAGTTACCTAGAGAGAAGCTAAGCTGTTGTTCATACAAAGACAGACATCGTGGCGTCATATTATTCCATTTCCCCTCTCTCTCTCTCTCTCTCTCTCTCTCTCTCTCTCTCTCTCTCTCTCTCTCTCTCTCTCTCTCTCTCTATCGAAATGCGCCGCAAAGCTTGTAGATCTGCTACTTCTGTGTGACACTGTAGAATGATCAAGTAGGACATTAACCTACATGTCTCCTAAATCCCAACAGTTTTCTGAAAAACGTACGTTTCTATGTCAGTGGTGCTCAATCTTTTTCATGTCAAGGACCCCCAAAATGATATGTATTTGGCCGCGAACCCCCATCAAAATATGTTGTTCCAGGGACCCCCCAGAAGCAAAGATTTGAGTTAAAAAAAAATCGCTTTAAAAATATATATATTCAAAGATTTTCACACATTTTCACGAATTTTCAAAAATAGCAGATCTACAAGCTCGTAGCGCGGCACTCGGTGCCGCGCTATGAGCTTGTAGATCTGCTATTTTTGAATAGCCCAAAGTGTAAAATAATGCTTTTTAGCTCAAATCTAAAAATGACACAGTTCCAGGTCTTAATGGGTTAACTTGACGAAACAACACAAAAAGTGAAAATATGGAGATGAGAGGTTCCTGCCCAACAGCAACGATATGCTATGTGTACTGTATATATACATTTATAAATATATATATGCTGTGTATATATATACATATATACATATATATATAATGATAAATATATGCATTGTCTTCCCAGGTCTCCACTGTGGCAGACAGTCAGCCCTCAGGAACGGGAGACATGCCTCTCAGTCGGTGATGATGGAGAGTTCTGGTGAGCAGAGAGAGACATACACATTAGGACTGTAACCATACATTTAGACACAGAGAGAGACATACACATTAGGACTGTAACCATACATTTAGACACAGAGAGAGACATACACATTGAGTTCTGTTATTTTGGACATTTTTGAAACATCTTCAAAGTGTGAGAATTAACTATTGACGTGGAAGGCATTTGCAGGACTGCCTCAGGTCTTAATGGGTTAATAAAGTATTCAATCAACCAATCAAGCCCATGTTGCCCCCCCCCCCCCCCCCCTCCAGGATGACCATGGAGGACTTCTGCAGGTTCTACTCTGACCTGGACATCTGCTGTCTGTGTCCAGACTTCCTGGACGAGAAGTCCTCCTGCCACTGGAAGCCCTCCTTCTACGATGGACGCTGGGTGGCAGGGACCACCGCCGGAGGGTGCATGAACTATAGAGGTATAGACCGGGGGGGTCCGGGACCCCTTAGGGGGGTGGGGGGGTCCTCAGAGTTACTACCAGACAAATCTTTGTGTGAAAGGATTTTGCTTCATTTTTTTTTTTTGCATCTTTTTTTCTGGTGGCAAAACATTCGCGGAAAGTAGCAGATCTACAAGCTCACAACGCAAGTCGCAAGTAGATCGGCTATTTTCGGCGAAGACGTTTTGGAAAAAGAGCAGACCAAGTACAGAGCCAAGTTTACTAAGTATTGAGGGTTTAAGACTTGGTGAACCCATTGAGACCTGGAACTGTCTCATTTTTAGATTTGAGCTAAAAAGCATTATTTTACACTTTGGGCTATTCAAAAATAGCAGATCTACAAGCTCGTAGCGCGGCACCGAGTGCCGCGCTACGAGCTTGTAGATCTGCTATTTTTTGAAAAATCGTGAAAATGTGTGCAAATCTTTGAATATATATATTTTTTAAAGCGAACATTTTTAACTCAAATCTTTGCTTCTGGGGGGTCCCTGGAACAAAATATTTTGATGGGGGGTCTGTGGCCAAATACATATAATTGTGGGGGTCCTTGACATGAAAAAGATTGAGCACCACTGATATAGAAACATAGGTTTTTCAGAAAACTGTTGGGATTTAGGAGACATGTAGAATCGGCTTCAGGTATCAATGGGTTAAATAATGTCTGAACATACACATGAACATGAATCCAACAATGATGACAAACAAGTCTATGAAGCCATCTATGAAATCTATGAAATGTTTTAATCTGCAACACAATTCTAAAAAATATGTAGTGTGTGTGTGTGTGTGTGTGTGTGTGTGGGGGGGGGGGGGGGTCCCCTGCTTCATCTCTCTCTCAGCTAAGGGGTCCTTGGCATAGAGTTGAAAATAATAGAGAGGGCATCGGAAATCCCCTCCCATCCACTTGCATTGAGTTGCTCACCCAGCGCACACATTTAGGCGTATCCCCCTTCTTCCGGGTTGGGACACGCGTCGGGAGACGCGTTGAGAACCTACAGTATGCACATTGGCTACAACAAGTGGGCGTGCCTTCGGATCAGGAAGCAGGCCGCGCTTTACCCAATCAAGTGTAGTGGGCGGGATTTTACATGTGTGCGGCTCGTTTCCCCACTGGAAACAAACCGAAAGTCATTTAACAATAGCGTCCTTGGAGCAGACACAACCACGGAAAGTTAGTAACATTTTAACTTGCTCTTTCATCATAGAAACAAGTGGGCTTATAACCAAAACCATCCATGTTCTCTGGGAGAAAGTGGTGTTTGTGTTCCGTGGAGAAATATTGTTAGTGGGAATATATATTATTATTATTATCTTTTGAGTTTAAATTCCGCTGGAATATTAGACTGGAGTCCATTAATTATTAGCAATATCCACATCAATCCCAACGGGAGATTAATGACCAAATGTGATTCACACTGATGGATTATCTATGGATTGAATGACACGATGTTGGCAATAATGTGTAAAATAATCTGTGTGCTTTCTCTCCTTAAACCTGACAGATTATTGAGTTTTAATTTCTAAATGTTGTCCCTTTTAGTTTAGCCTGGTTGGGTCTATTGTAAGTGTTTTGTTGCCTATGCTGCTTTTATGCTCTGCTTTTAATCTGTAGCACTCTGAGATTCGTGAGAATGTAAAGTGCGTTATAAATAAAATTTATTATTATTATTATTATTATTATTATTATTATTATTACAGAGACGTTCTGGACCAACCCTCAGTTCCGGATCAAGATCGAGGGTCTAGAGAAACAGTGTGAGGAGACGCAGGGAGACAACAACATGCTGGTGTCTCTCATGCAGAAACCTGACAAGAGGAACAGACGTCTGGTCCAGAACCTCCACATCGGCTTCTCTATATTTGAGGTGAGGGGGAGGTCACTGCGTCGCGGTGCATAATGTGTAGGCCGGCTACTCCAGTGTTGATCTCATCGACTAAAACTATGATCAAAAAATAATGTTCGTCGACTACCTTTTTTCACTGACGAAAAAGTTCATAAAAACTAAATAGAAACTAAAATGTTAGTGAGGGACGAGTGGAGAAGAGATCTAGTAGAACTATAAGACAAGTCATTTTATGTTTGGTTGCGCTCGGGTGTTGCGCTCTGAAAATAGCAGATCTACAAGCTCACAACGTGTCGCGCTGCGACGCGTTGTGAGCTTGTAGATCTGCTATTTTCAGCATGCAACCAAGTGTAAAATCAGCCATTACGACGCCATCAAGGCAGGCACCGCCAAAATACATTTTAGTCGACTAAATCAACTGTAGATTTAATCAAAGTTTGCTGTAAAAATCAACACTGCTGGACTCACTCAGTCACACCGCACGACACTCAAGGATTCATGGGTGGATATTTTTTTGTTTTTATATAATGTGATGACCAGCGGACCGGTAGGCAGTGGTTCCGGTAGGAGACACAAAGGAGACTCTTTGTGTCTCCTACCGGAACCGCTGCCGGTCATCAAATTATTGTCTTAGGAATGAGACACAAACAAGAGAATATCCATGAATTCAAGTCTCCATGGGGTGACTAATCAATCTCTCTCTCTCTCTCTCTCTCTCTCTCTCTCTCTCTCTCTCTCTCTCTCTCTCCTCTCCCACCCCCCCCCCCCCCCCCCTTCCCCCCAACATGTGTTCCTGGTCTCATTCAACCCAAGGTGACTGGAGAAGTAAGTAACACTCTTTTATTCCAACATTTTACACTTTAAGCCATTTAGACTAAGAATGCATATGTGTCATTTTAAGGCTATGATGAGCTTGTAGATCTGCTATTCTTTTTTTTAAATCGTGAAAATGTGTGCAAATCTTTGAATATATATATTTTTAAGCGAACACTTGTAACTCAAATCTTTGCTTCTGGGGGTCCCCGTAACAACATATTTTGAGATGGGGCCCGCGACCAAATACATATCATTTTGGGGGTCCTTGGCATGAACAAGTTTGAGAACCACTGATATAGCAACATTTATATAGCATATAGCATATTTTCAAAAAACGTTTTGTTTTTTTACATTTGTCAGTTCTTTGACAAATGAACATTTGACAAATTCAGTTTAAAAAATATATAAATTCAAAGATTTGCACACATTTTCACGATTTAAAAAAAAATAGCAGATCTGCAAGCTCATAGCGCGGCACTCGGTGCCGCGCTATGAGCTTGTAGATCTGCTATTTTTTAATAGCCAAAAGAAATCTAAAAATGACACACATCTCATTTATACGATTGCAGTACAAGAAGATGCGAGGGAAGTTCCCCGCCTCCTTCTTTAACAGCCACGCCCCCGTGGCTCAGAGCAAGAACTACATGAACGCCCGCGAGGTCATGGAGTTCTTCCTGATGAAGCCGGGGGAATACCTCATCGTCCCCTCCACCTTCAAACCCAACGAGACCGCCTCCTTCATCCTGTCCATCCTGTCCAAAGCAGAGACACATGTCCAGTACGTATAGTCTAAAACCCTAACCCTAATACTGACCTTAAAGGAGGAGTTCACCCAAAAAATGACTTATTTTCTATCAATTGCACATCTCATGAAGCCTTGATTTCATGGATTTGTTTTTGTTTCTGTGGCATTCCTAAGACAATAATTTGATGACCGGGTGTATTTCCGGTAGGAGACACAAACAATCTACTTTGTGTCTCCTACCGGATACATTAGCCGGTAGGAGACAGGAATCAAATTATTAGCTTAGGAATGCGACAAAAACACAAAAATAATCCATGGATTCAAGGCTTCATAGGGTGTGCAATTGATAGAAAATAAGTCATTTTTTGGGTGAACTCCTCCTTTAACCTTAACCCTAACCCTTCATCCTGTCCAAGGCAGAGACCCATGCCCAGTACGTACTGTACACACTCTAAAACCCTGACCCTAACCCCAGTGGTCTAAAGTAACTAAGTACATGTACTGAAGTACTGTACTTAAGTACAGTTTTGAGGTATTTGTACTTTACTTGAGTATTTTCAATTTCCAATACTTCTATAATTTTATATCAGCATAATTATATAGTGGCTGATAGAGGGGGAAAATTCAAAAACAAAAAATATATATATATCTTTTTTAATTTAGGCTCAAAGTGACCTAGTCTGCCTTTAAGATGTTGAATGTGTGTCTGGTTTTACGCTACAGTCTAAAGTAAAGGTTATCATGTGCTTGTTGTCAGTGAGAACTCCGGGGACCATGACCACGGTATTGAAGTTGAAAAGGTCAGTACAGTACTCATATTTGTCATGATAATACTGTCATTTAAATACAATGTAATGGCAGTATTCACTTGTCTCCGTGTTCATTGTATAATTACGCAGTATATCTTTTTTTTTTGCTGCTTCAAACTGATCAGAAAATGATGCACTTTTTGACCACAATCGGGTCAAAACAAATCAGTGATCAGTGGTCTAGTCCAGTGGTTTTCAACCAGTGGTCCGGGGACCACCATTGGTCCTTGAGGGAGTACCAGGGGGTCCCCAGCGAAATTAGTTGACATAGTGTCACAAGCATTTTAGCCGCTTAGCTTTGGCTATTCAAAAATAGCAAAAACCTTGAGAAAGTGTGCATACCTTTGAATATTTATATTTTTTTTAAAGGGAAAATTAACTGATATCTTTGCTTCTGGGGGGTCCCTGGCACAAAACATTTTCAAATGGGGGTCCAAATGTATATCAATTTAGGGGTCCCTGGCATGAAAAAGGTTGAAACCCACTCCAAAATCAGAATCAGCATCTTGACCCAAAAATCTCAAGAATAAATGATTTATTATTGATTCTTAGTTAGTAGTGTCACTAACTTGTACCATGGCACAAGCAGCGAAATATTGTTGGGACTTTGTTCCACACTTATTTTTGCAGCATCCTAAACGTAATAATATATTAAGTAAGAGAAGAAATAAAATAGTATAATAATAAAAATCACACCCAGTGTGAAGTGAGGGTTCCTTTGAGTTAATGGCATTAAGCTATATGATCTAGAGGAACGATGTTAAATCCCTGTCCATTCATTTCAAGGCTGCTCAACAGCGCTACTTTAAGGTAGGTCACCCACTACTCTATTTGATGTGTGGGTGCTGGTATTCAGGCGGTACTACTATATTTGATGTGTGGGCGCTGGTATTCAGATGGTACTACTCTATTTGATGTGTGGGCGCTGGTATTCAGATGGTACTACTCTATTTGATGTGTGGGCGCTGGTATTCAGATGGTACTACTCTATTTGATGTGTGGGCGCTGGTATTCAGATGGTACTACTCTATTTGATGTGTGGGCACAGGTATTCAGGCGGTACTACTCTATTTGATGTGTGGGCACAGGTATTCAGGCGGTACTACTCTATTTGATGTGTGGGCGCTGGTATTCAGGCGGTACTACTCTATTTGATTTGTGGGTGCTGGTATTCAGGCGGTGCTACTCTATGTGCACTGATTCAATGGTCACCGGGTTATGGCCATTTGAAATGTTAGAAACTGCTGTAGTGGTGCATACAGTATGCGTGAAATTTAGGTTTATTTACTTACTTTTAAGCATTTTTTAATGATTTATGAACTATTTGTTGCCCTTTTTGACCACAATCGGGTCAAAACAAATCAGTGATCAGTGGTCTAGTCGTCTCCAAAATCAGGATCAGCATCTGATACAAAAATATCAAGAATCAATGATTTATTATTGATTCTTAGTTAGTGTCACTAACTTGTACCAATAAGGCACAAGCAGCGAAATGTTGTCGGGACTTGTTCCTCAATTATTGCAACGTCCTAAACGTAAAATATATTCAGTGGGAGAAGAAATAAAATAATATAATAATAATAAAAAAAACGGCAAAAACTAAACTGCCTTGGGTTGGGCTGTAATTGCAATGCGTGCCATGACCTTGTTGTGTAGTTGTGTTGAGGTTGTGTGTGTTTGTGGTGAGACCAGTTCTCTTGTTGTGTAGTTGTGTTGAGGTTGTGTGTTTTTGTGGTGAGACCAGTTCTCTTGGCAGCAGTGTTGGTGAACTTAGTGATTTGCTACAGGGTGCGTTCTGAAATGTGCGCCGGGAGCGCTCTCATGTATTAGTTTGTATTGGGAGCGCTCTCATGTATTAGTTTGTATTGGGAGCGCTCTCATGTATTAGTTTGTATTGGGAGTGCTCTCATGTATTAGTTTGTATTGGGAGTGCTCTCATGTATTAGTTTGTATTGGGAGTGCTCTCATGTATTAGTTTGTATTGGGAGTGCTCTCATGTATTAGTTTGTATTGGGAGTGCTCTCATGTATTAGTTTGTATTGGGAGTGCTCTCATGTATTAGTTTGTATTGGGAGCGCTCTCATGTATTAGTTTGTATTGGGAGCGCTCTCATGTATTAGTTTGTATTGGGAGCGCTCTCATGTATTAGTTTGTATTGGGAGCGCTCTCATGTATTAGTTTGTATTGGGAGCGCTCTCATGTATTAGTTTGTATTGGGAGCGCTCTCATGTATTAGTTTGTATTGGGAGTGCTCTCATGTATTAGTTTGTATTGGGAGCGCTCTCATGTATTAGTTTGTATTGGGAGCGCTCTCATGTATTAGTTTGTATTGGGAGCGCTCTCATGTATTAGTTTGTATTGGGAGCGCTCTCATGTATTAGTTTGTATTGGGAGCGCTCTCATGTATTAGTTTGTATTGGGAGCGCTCTCATGTATTAGTTTGTATTGGGAGCGCTCTCATGTATTAGTTTGTATTGGGAGTGCTCTCATGTATTAGTTTGTATTGGGAGCGCTCTCATGTATTAGTTTGTATTGGGAGTGCTCTCATGTATTAGTTTGCATTGGCCAGTGTGCTCAGTGCTATATATCCCACAGTTACACTTCTGCTCATTATATTAACTCATTCAATCCGGGAACGCATCTGTGTCATTTTAGATTTATTTGGCTATTCAAAGATAGCAGATCTAGATCTAGATCAGATGTAGATCTGCAATGATTTGTTTTTTAATGGTGAAAATGTGTGCAAATCTTTGAACACATATTCTAAATCTTTGAATACATATTCTAAATCTTTGAATACATATCCACACATTTTCACGCCATTTTTGAATATCCAAAGACATCTTAAAACGACACGGATGCGTTTCCCCGGTCTTCATGTGTTAAAGTAGCAGGGGGATTGAACGTTTCACATCATTTAAATGCTGCTCTGCGTTGTCATGTCCAGCCCACTACGCCCACAGAGAAGGAGAACGGCCAGCCGGCCGACGAAGAGAACAAGAAGGTCCTGTTCCGTCAGTACTCTGACCAGGTGAGTTAAAGTCATTTAATACCAAGCATATTGAACAGTCTAATCCATTGGTTCTCAAAGTGGGGTCCGGGGACCCCCAGGGGTACTTGAGGGGGTTCCAGGGGGTCCCCAGCTAAATGATGGACAGGAACCAAATGGACCCTTTTGGGTCTGTAACTCTGAGAGTGTACAAATGGAACCAAATGGACCCTGACGGGTCCATTTGGTTCCATTTGTACACTCTCAGAGTTAAATTAACAGTGATTTCACGATATGAATTGGGGTCCCAGAGATAGAAATGCCATTAAATGGGGGTCCGTAGCCCTAATGCATGTCAAACTGGGCGGTCCTTGAAATTAAAATGGTTGAGAATCACTGCTAGAGCCGTAAAAAAAAACCTTCTCTTATTGGGGTCCCTGGATTATCTTTTCAAATGGGTGGCTAATAAGTGTCAATTTGGGGGTCCTTGACATGAAAAAGTTTGAGAACCACTGGTCTAATCCATGGGGGTCTTCAACAGGGGGTCCGGGTACCCCTAGTGGGGGGGGGGGGGGGGCTTGAATCCTCTAGCATATTATAAAGGGCAAGTTTAGGTCAATTATTATTCTAACAATTAGTTGGTGTACTGTCCTGCAATTAGGCAGTAAACACTGCAATATAATGATGCATGAAAGAAAGAAAGAAAGAAAGAAAGAAAGAAAGAAAGAAAGAAAGAAAGAAAGAAAGAAACTGTGACTGACTCAAAGCATTTATGGGTATATTGTAACGTTTTTTTTTTTCTTTTCTATGCAGTCCAATTGTTTACTCATTTACATGATTAAATTAGTTATATGGTTGCGAAAAATACTTTAATGTTGAAGTTAAATTTGAAGTAAAATGTTAACTTATATTTACACATTTTTATTGATTGTATTTATTGTGCACTGATTATTTGCAGTGTTTTTATGTGAACCATGAAAACATATGACATTACAATATAAACTATAAACCTGAAACCTAAAGACAGTTAGTTGACCTGAAGCATCTGATCTCGTTGTCTCTCTCTCTCTCTCTCAGTATGAAGAGGTGAACGCAGAGAAGCTGCAACAGCTGCTAAACCAACAAATCCTGCAAGGTGTGTGAACTTTAATAACCTGTCAGGACATGAATGGACCGGGTGAAACACACACGCACGCACGCACGCACGCACGCACGCACGCGCACACCCACTCACACACACACACACACACACACACACACACACACACACACACACACACACACACACACACACACACTTGGAACAAAACAAAAACAGCTTTGCTGTCATCTAACCTGCTGCTGACAAAAGTGTTTGAGAATGACTGAAAGCTTTGTTCTGATTGGCTGCCTGTGTCCCGTGTGAAAGCTTTGTTCTGATTGCCTGTGTCCTGTGTGAAAGCTTTGTTCTGATTGGCTGTGTCCTGTGTGAAAGCTTTGTTCTGATTGGCTGTGTCCTGTGTGAAAGCTTTGTTCTGATTGGCTGTGTCCTGTGTGAAAGCTTTGTTCTGATTGCCTGTGTCCTGTGTGAAAGCTTTGTTCTGATTGGCTGTGTCCTGTGTGAAAGCTTTGTTCTGATTGCCTGTGTCCTGTGTGAAAGCTTTGTTCTGATTGGCTGTGTCCTGTGTGAAAGCTTTGTTCTGATTGGCTGTGTCCAGTGTGAAAGCTTTGTTCTGATTGGCTGTGTCCAGTGTGAAAGCTTTGTTCTGATTGGCTGTGTCCCGTGTGAAAGCTTTGTTCTGATTGGCTGTGTCCCGTGTCATTCAGGGGACCTGAAAGGTGAAGGATTCAGCCTGGACGCCTGTCGCAGCATGGTCGCTCTGATGGACGTATCCTTTCCTTACTTCCTTACTACCTACAGAGGTGTAAAGTAACTAAGTACATGTACTCAAGTACTGTACTTAAGTACAACTGTGAGGTACTTTTTCTTTACTGGAGTATGTCCAAATTTCCAATACTTTTACTACTACTCCACTACATCTCAGAGGCACATATTGTACTTTTACTCCACTACGATTATTTGAAACTAGTTACTTTGTAGATTTGAATTATTATTACAAAACATACAGTAACCACTTCAACACTTTATATAGCCTACTTCGGCTATTTGAAAATAGCCGATCTACAAGCTCACAACGCGTAAAAAGCTCTATATTGTGATAGTAATCATTGCTATAGAGTGTTTGTTCAGTAACAGTGTTAAATAGCTCTATATTGTGATAGTAATCATTGCTATAGAGTGTGTGTTGGGTAAAAGAGGTCTCCATGTCTCTCCAGCTCTTCAATAAACAGAAAATTCAGGTAGGTGACAACATTTCAGCCAATCAGTAGAGAGTACCCATTTATCAGCTTAATTTGAATGTGTTCCAGTTCCAATTTTGTTCTGCTCATTTTTTTTGTGTCATCACTTCCACTGTCATTTGTTTAATCTGTATCCTGTCTGAGTTCTCTATCCTGATTGGACAAAATTGGTATCCTCACCTGGAAAATGCATTTTCTGTTTAATAAAGAGATGGAGAGACATGGAGACTCCTCTTAGTGAACACACATTCTAAAGCAATGATTACTATCAGAATATAGAACTATTTAACACTTGCTTTAACCAAAGAAAATCACTTACCCTACCTTTAAGTACAGTACTTAAGTAAATGTACTTAGTTACTTTCCACCACTGTAAACAATAACCAAAAAGTATCACTTAAAGCACCTTAAACTTTTATGGCTGTTTGACAGAAAGATGGACCTCTGGAGGTAAACAGAGACATCATTATGACTGTGAGACAGGCTCAGACATGTGAGACATCATTATGACTGTGAGACAGGCTCAGACATGTGAGACATCATTATGACAGTGAGACAGGCTCAGACATGTGAGACATCATTATGACTGTGAGACAGGCTCAGACATGTGAGACATCATTATGACTGTGAGACAGGCTCAGACATGTGAGACATCATTATGACTGTGAGACAGGCTCAGACATGTGAGACATCATTATGACTGTGAGACAGGCTCAGACATGTGAGACATCATTATGACTGTGAGACATCATTATGACTGTGAGACAGGCTCAGACATGTGAGACATCATCATGACTGTGAGACAGACAGGCTCAGACATGTGAGACAGGCTCAGACATGTGAGACATCATTATGACTGTGAGACAGGCTCAGACATGTGAGACATCATCATGACTGTGAGACAGGCTCAGACTGTGAGACAGGCTCAGACATGTGAGACATCATCATGACTGTGAGACAGGCTCAGACATGTGAGACATCATTATGACTGTGAGACAGGCTCAGACATGTGAGACAGGCTCAGACATGTGAGACAGGCTCAGACATGTGAGACAGGCTCAGACTGTGAGACAGGCTCAGACATGTGAGACATCATCATGACTGTGAGACAGGCTCAGACATGTGAGACATCATTATGACTGTGAGACAGGCTCAGACATGTGAGACAGGCTTAGACATGTGAGACAGGCTCAGACATGTGAGACAGGCTCAGACATGTGAGACAGGCTCAGACATGTGTGTGAATTCCATGCTGCTTCCAAAGCGCTCCATAATTCTGCTCTCAGTCAGGAGTAGAAAGTAACTAAGTACATTTACTCAAGTGCTGTATATGAGTAAAAAATAAATCATGTACTTGAGTATATACATGTTACGATAATGTATAGTCTTTAATGAACAACCTTAACGTCACACTTCAGTCATCCATCACCGGCAAGTTGAACAGCGATGAGTTTGTTCGTCTGTGGAAGAAAGTGACATTGTACAAGGTACAAGATCCCATGTTTTAACAACACACATGATCCCATGTTTTTAACAACATACATCAGGGGTATTCAACTAGATTAGGCAGGGGGCCACAACTGTAAAATAATTTGGAGTCGGGGGCCACACAGCGCAAATGCACGCGCGCGCAGCGCGCTTGCATGTGCGCACACAATTTGCGCGCGTGCGCAAAGCCCACGCGCGCTAAATTTTTCGGGTCTAATTCGGTCTAATTCGGGTCTAATTCGGTTCTATTTGACCAATATAAATCAACCTTTTTTCGGGTCTAATTCGGTCTAATTTGGTTCTATTTAAGGTTCTAAGTTAAGTTCCAATGAAAGATGGCCTTTCAAGAACTAATGAAGGATAAATAATTTGTACTGTTTTAACTTTGATAACATAAATCAAAGTTAAAATAAATAATAATTATGAAAATAAAAAAAAAGGAAGCTCCTCGCGGGCCGCACGTGGCCCGCGGGCCGCCAGTTGAATATCTATGAATGATCCCATGTTTTTAACAACATACATGATCCCATGTTTTAACAACATACATGATCCCATGTTTTAACAACATACATGATCCCATGTTTTTAACAACATACATGATCCCATGTTTTTAACAACATACATGATCCCATGTTTTTAACAACATACATGATCCCATGTTTTAACAACATCAGGGACGTGCACAGTTAGACTCTAGGTGGTGCTAGAGCACCTGCCCTTTGCCCTCTTGACCAGAAGTGCCCTTTTGAAAAAAAGGGGAAAAAAGTATTTTTTTTCCAGTTTACAGCAGGGGTCTTCAACAGGGGGTCCGGGACCCCTACGGGGTCCTCAGAGTTACTACAGGGAGTCCGCCAAATCTTTATGTGATATGATTTTTCTTTTTACCATAACCACTCCAAACCTAGCATCCCTTTTCTGAGGAGAACTTTAGCCAAAAATAGCCGATCTACAAGCTCACAACGCCTTGCGCTGCGAGGCGTTGTGGGCTTGTAGATCGGCTATTTTTGGCAAAGAGGTATAGGTGTAGAGGGAAAAAAGAGCAGACCAAGTAAACAAAAAAAAGTATAATTTACTTGAGCACCTGCCCCTCAAAATGTCTGTGCACGCCACTGAACAACATACATGATCCCTGTTCAAATCTGTCACGTGTCTCCTTTCTTTTTTTCATTTCAATTTAGTTTGAATCCATTAAGAGCAGGAACACATCTGTGTCTTTTTAAGATTTCTTTGGCTCCTCGGAGCACAGGTCTCCACCAGATCAGGTATAGGTTCGGAATTGGCCAATCAGGATGGAATATAAAAAATCGGATGGACCCGTCTTGATCACTTCACCGCACAATGAGCTTGTAGATCTGCAAAAAAAAATTATCGTGAAAGTTTTTTGCAAATCTTTGACTATACTGTATATATATTTAAAGCGAACATTTGTAACTCAAGTCTTTGCTTCTAGGGGTCACTGGAACAACATATTATACAAATGTTCGCTTTAAAAAAATAAGATTTTCAAAAATGTTCATGATTTTTTAAAATATAGCAGATCTACAAGTTCACAGCGTGGCACCCGGTGCTGCGCTATGAGCTTGTAGATCTGCTATTTTTGCATAGCCAAAGAAATCTTAAAAAGACACAGATGTTTTCCTGGTGTTAATGGATTCAAACTAAATTGAGGTGAAAAAAAGAAAAGAAACACGTGACAGATTTGAATGTTAAATGTGAACATGCAGACATGCAAAAGTGTCACTTTTCAGCTACAGTCACCTTTTTGAACCCAAATAGAGCAATTGTGTGACACCTGACCCGAAAGAAAACAACATGTTGTCACCTTTTTCACCTCGGGCTGTTTGCATGCCTGAACATGGTGATTGCCGTCCCCTGAGACCCCCAAAACGTAGATGTCCCACGTGTGGTGCTCTCTCTCTCTGGTAGAGAGACTGACGGTTAATGTTCTCTTCATCAGGACATCTTCTTCAAGACAGACAACGACCGCACAGGAACCCTGGACCTGAGTGAGCTGAGGAACGCTGTGATGGCTGCAGGTGATCTGTGTGTGTGTGTGTGTGTGTGTGTGTGTGTGTGTGTCTGTCTGTCTGTCTGTCTGTCTGTCTGTCTGTCTGTCTGTCTGTCTGTCTGTCTGTCTGTCTGTCTGCGTGTGTTTGTATTACAATACTTGCGAGGACCAAGTATAGTAGAATTTGAAGAAATATACATTGTGAGGACAGTTTTCCTGGTCCTCACAATGCAAATGTTTTTTTTATAGTTAAAAAAAAGAGATACGTTTAGAATTAGAAAAACATTCAGGTTAGGATTGGACATTTAGAGGTCAGGTTTAGGGATTGGAATTAAGAGTTAAACATGATTTATACTTAGTTGCGCGCCAGTGTCATGCACCGAAAAAATAGCCGATCTATAAGCTCACAACGCGTCGCAGCGCGACGCGTTGTGGCCTTGTAGATCTGCAGTTTTCCGGCTTTAGGCTTACGGTTAAAAATGGCAAAACATATATATTTTTAAATGACATTCATAAAATGGCTGTCCTAAAGCGTTGATTTCCTCACAAGTATAGTAATACAAACCTGTGTGTGTGTGTGCGTGTGTGTGTGCGTGTGTGAGAGAGTTGAGATTTGCTTGGGGCCCCATAATTACTAAGTAAGGTGGCCCCTGTATGCATGCACAACATGTATACTGAACCAAAGCTGACATTCTTTACTGTACACTTTCCCAGGAATATTGGGTTTTACATTTCTCTGGTTTATGTATGACCTGTGGTGAACAACTAGGAGCTTTATGCAATGAACTCAATCGAGTGGCATTTATTTGTTCTTATTTTGGGTGCGTTAGAAAATGACACACCGTGACAGCACTTTGTAACCTTGTTTTGAAATGTGCTTTATAAATAAAATTTACTTACTTACTTACTTACCGGAGCACACTCGCCTATTAGTTTGTATTGGCCAGTGCGCTCAGTGCTGTATTTTCGAACGCACCCTTAGTTTGTGGCTTTTTTTTAAGTGGCTTGAACTACTGATTCTTCACATAACCAAATTTGATTCCTCCCCCAAGGGTAACTTAGCTGTAGTTTAGCTGCTAATTGGTGGCTTCCCCCCAAAACGGTATGTTGCAAGAACCGATTTATTTTGTTTTGTTAGACAACTAAATGCTCAACAATTATCTTTTAATGGCTCAGTGGTTATTAAAGATGAAAAAGGGGCATGGATGGGTGGGGCGTGGTTGATTCGTTGCCATTTGGCAGCCTTGGCACAGTGACACCATGATGGGGCACGGTCCATTCGTTCAGTGTTTTTCCACAAGGTGTGACACCCAGGCCCGTGAGACGAGTTCAGGACTGCCTTGAGATCTTCACTTGTCCTTTTAGTCAGTGGTGTAAAGTAACTAAGTACATTTACTCAAGTACTGTACTTAAGTACAATCAGTATTTCCAATTGTCTATTTACTTCTACTCCACTACATCTCAAGAGGCAACTATTGTACTTTTACTCCACTACAATTATTTGAAAACTTTAGTTACTAGTTACTTTGTAGATTTGGATTAGTATTACATAATTAACCACTTCAGCCCTATTTAAACTTTGGCCATTTGAAAATAGCCGATCTACAAGCTCACAGCGACGCATTGTGAGCTTGTAGATCTGCTATTTTCAAAAGATTTCTTGATACATTTTATACATTTGAAAACTTGTGAAATGGGACATTCTGCATAATGAATACTTTCTACTTTTGGTACTTTTACTCGCAACAGAGTAGGCCCTGCTTCTACATTGCAGTATTGATACTTTTACTTAAGTAAAGAAGCAGATATTTGAGTTAAAAATGTTGTTTAAAAAAAAAGTATGTATATATTTAAAGATTTGCACGAATGTTCAAGATTTTTGAAAAACTGCCGTGCTATGAGCTTGTAGATCTGCTATTTTTGAATAGGCAAAGTATAAAATAATGGTTATAGCTCAAATCTAAAATGACACAGATATGTTTCCGGATTGAATGTGTTAAAATGACTGGCAGTGTGGTCACAGTGTGGTCACAGTGTGGTCACAGTGTGGTCACAGTGTGGTCACAGTGTGGTCACAGTGTGGTCACAGTGTGGTCACAGTGGAATGCACAGTGTGGTCACAGTGGAATGCACAGTGTGGTCACAGTGGAATGCACAGTGGACTCCTGAACTACACTATATGATCAGGCTATAATATGCATAAGACTACCATAGTGTACATGTACTTTATAGGGCATAGCAGTGGTGGCCATTTTCTGGTTCCACTCCAAAAGAGTCAATGCATTTTTCCCATTGACATTTCCAAAAATATTTATATCAATTATTTTAAGCCTAGAATCAGGCCATCCAGGGTCCTGGTGAATCATGACCATACTTTTTTTTTTCTGTGATGAGATCCTAACAGTTTTTTTGAGCAGATCTACAAGCACATAGCGCGGCACTCGGTGCCGCGCTATGAGCTTGTATATCTGCTATTTTTTAATAGCCAAAGACACAGATGCGTTCCAGGTCTTAATGGGTTAAACTCACACATTTAATTTACTGATAGATGCAAAGGTTTGTTTATATCCACTTGTGTCTGCTTGTAGGACTTTAGAGATTTTGCTTTGAATGGACAGTGTATAAATCTGTGTGTGTGTGTGTGTGTGTGTGTGTGTGTGTGTGTGTGTGTGTGTGTGTGTGTGTGTGTGTGTGTGTGTGTGTGTGTGTGTGTGTGTGTGTGTGTGTGTGTGTGTGTGTGTGTGTGTGTGTGTGTGTGTGTGACATAGGGATGAGGGTCAGTGATGACATGCTCAACCTCATGGCTCTGCGTTACGGCGCCTCCTCTGGTCACATGACCCTGGACTGTTTCATCAGCCTCATCCTGCGTCTGGAATGCATGGCCAGTAAGTATTATTATTAGTATTATTATTAGGGGGCCAAGCACGTAGTGTGTAGGACCCCTATTTGTTATTTTAGTTGTATTATTATTATTCCACCACTTTTTGCGGTTCTGGCTTAACCATGCAGTAGTTTTTTTTTTTTTACGAAAAAGAAACAAAACTCACAACCATTGGCCAAAGGGTGGCGCACAGAAATTAATAATTCATCATTAAATGTGTAATTAATTTATTTCTGTATAAGGTTTTGTATTATTACACATTATATTCCACAAGGGTTTTTATCTTTTACATCATACATGGGCAACTGGCGGCCCGGGGGCCACATGCGGCCCCCACCTTCACTTAATGCGGCCCCCAGGTTAATATCAGAATAGTGATATATTATTTTAGCTGTTACAATTCCAAACATGACCCGCTTTAATTACTTCAGTCTATATTAGTAGCTTAATGACTAGTATTACAATTCTATTGTCTTTTTTGTGTCCAATGTATTTGTATTTAAGTTCATACAGCATAAGTATAACTAGATGCATTTTAAATTAAATAAAAATGTTACTTTTCGGGATTCCAATTAAAAAATAGCAAATAGCCGTTCTACAAGCTCAAAACGAGTCGCTCTGTGGCGCGTTTTGAGCTTCTAGATCGGTTATTTTTGCTACTTTTGTGTGACATAGAATGGCCCGACAGTATATAATGCAATGTGTCCCTCTGGAGTGAGTGTGTAAATATAGTGGCCCTCTCTACAACATCAAAGTTGCCCACGCCTGTTTTACATGTTACAGAAGTGGAAATAAGGTTTTGCTTACTGTATATTCAATCAGTAAACTCCATGATGACTCTACATGTTTGCAGCCTGTAGATCATTGGTTCTCAAAGTGGGATCCGGGGACCCCCAGGGGTCCTTGAGGGAGTACCAGGGGGTCCCCAGCTAAATGATGGATAGGAACCAAATGGACCCTTATGGGTCTGTAACTCTGAGAGTGTAACAAATGGAACCAAATGGACCCTAACGGGTCCATTTGGTTCCATTTGTACACTCTCAGAGTTACATTAACATTTTGATTTTACAATATGAATTGGGGTCCAAGAGATATAAATGCCATTAAATGGGGGTCCGTAGCCTAATAATGCATGTCAAACTGGGGGTACTTGTAATGAAAATGGTTGAGAATCACTGCTAGAGCCGTAAAAAATCTTCTCTTATGGGGGTCCTTTTGCATATCTTGTCAAATGGGGGTCCGCGGGCTAATAAGTGACAATTTGGGGGTCCTTGACATGAAAAAGTTTGAGAACCACTGCTGTAGATCATGTTGGCAACATGATTTATTTATTTTTGTTGGGGGGTATTTTTGAACTGTAATCCTGAACATGTAACATTTTGTATTTCATTTCAAATGCATTTAGTTTTACTTATGTTAACTTTATGAACTTAAATACAAATTGGACATAAAAAAAAGACAATATCATTTTAATGCTAGTCATTAAGCTACTAATGTTTGCATGTTTGGATTTGAGAAGGGTGAAATCAATAATATAATATATCAGTATTCTGATATTAACCTGCGGGCCGCATTAAGTGAAGGTGGGGGCCGCATGTAGCCCCCCCCCCCCCCCCCCCCCCCCCCCCTCCCCGCCACCAGTTGCCCATGTATGACCCACAAGCATGTTGGCAGCTTGTAGGGTTCTTGTGACCTCTGCTGGTGGATCAGGGTATGAGTTCAGCAGGGAGGAGAGAGCCTGAACTCTGTTTTGGAAAGTAACTAAGTATATTAAATACCGTGCTTTTGGTGGTACTTTTACTTGAGTATTTCCATTTGATGAGGTGCGGTCATGTAACGGGTGTCTCTGTTTCCTCAACAGAAATCTTCAAACAGCTCTCTGACGGACAGAACATGGCTCTGAGAGAGTCTGAGGTAAACACACTGTTCATAACATACACATACAGTAGGCCTACATATCTCTATCCTAACATGCACATACAGTATGCAGGGACGTGCACAGATAGAGTCTAGGTGGCGCTAGAGCACCTGCCCTTTGCCCTCTTGACCAGAAGGGCCCTTTTGAAAAAAAGAAAGAAAAATACTTTTTTTTTTTTTTTTTTTTTTTTTTTTCAGTTTACAGCAGGGGTCTTCAACAGGGGGTCCTGGGACCCCTAGGGGGTCCTCAGAGTTACTACAGGGGGTCTGCCAAATCTTTGTGTGATATGATTTTTCTCTTTACCATAACCACTCGAAACCTAGCATCCCTTTTCTGAGGAGAACTTTAGCCAAAAAATAGCAGATCTACAATCCCACAACGCCTCGCGCTGCGAGGCGTTGTGGGCTTGTAGATCGGCTATTTTTGGCAAAGAGGTATAGGTGTAGAGGGAAAAAAGAGCAGACCAAGTCAACAAAAAAAAGGATAATTTACTTGAGCACCTGCCCCTCAAAATGTCTGTGCACGCCACTGACAGTATGTATATCTAACACAACATACACAACATCACAACATACACATACAGTACATATCTCTATCACAACATACACATACAGTACATATCTCTATCACAACATACACATACAGTACATATCTCTATCACAACATACACACATATCTTCATCTCCACATTTTAAACTTTAAAAAGTACCAAGTAAGTAAAGTAAATGTAGATTTTGCTTTTCCCATTGAAAAGCATTCATAGGCAGAATTAAAGTTGTGTGTGACCCAGGGCTCGAGACTAAGGGAGTCCCGACGTCCCGGAGACGTAAAAATATGTATTTGGAACTTTTTGAGCCAACTGGGCATATCAATGTCACTGAGCAAAGGGTGCGTAAACTGGCAGCAGCAGACACTAAATATGATTACAGAATGCTTTAAAGTTACGACAGGCTGATCATCCTTTTCAGGTAGAACTTAGTTGCAAACATGCGCTATTTGAAGAGGTTAACTTACACAGCGGAAAGAGATGGAGAACAGACATACTGTCAATCTGGGAAGTAGGAACTATATCCAACAACAACTAGTCGAAAAGAGCCGATCTACAAGCTGTGACTGAGAGATAAATCTTACCGTCCCAGTCTCCTTTCCATGGGAAATATTGCTGCGCTACATAAACAGTAAGTTAAGTAACGTTATGGATATGATTTGGATTGTGATAAAAGTTGAGACAAAATGTTGAGACGACAAAAAATGTGTCGTCTCAAATAAACAACTCCATCTCTCGGCTACAGTTCCATCTGAACTAAAACGACGCATGTCAACAAGCCAGAGAGAAAAAAGCGTGGTTATACTTCGTCCGTACAAGTCCACTGTGTTGTGCGGTGAGCATAGCCCTCAAAGCCCTGAAGATGCATCGCGTTGTGGGCTTGAAGAACGGCTAAGTTCACCCCGTGACACCGTCGTAGGACGAAGTACAACCAGGTTTGTACCGTAATTCCTCCAACAATCGCGCATGGTCCTTTACCGTATATGATACCCACACCCCCCTCTGACACCAGCAAGCAGCCCTGGCTTTGGCAATCAGCCATTTCAACAGCAATGATGATGATGATGATAATAATACATTAATTTATTTAACAATATATGTATAATGGGGACGGATTACATTCTTTTTGGGACGGTTCTGGGACGGGGGTGAACAAAGTGAGTCTGGAGCTCTGACCGCACCCTAATAGTGTGTTCATCAACCATGTATTTTCTCTTATCTTTTCCAGTGGATGTATATTTCAATGTACACATAAAGCTGAGGATGACCGAAGGAGAGCGGCCGCAGCACGGGACACATTCTGCTCCATAACACCTAGAACAATATAACACAGGACACATTCTGCTCCATAACACCTAGAACAATATAACACAGGACACATTCTGCTCCATAACACCTAGAACAATATAACACAGGACACATTCTGCTCCATAACACCTAGAACAATATAACACAGGACACATTCTGCTTCATAACACCTAGAACAATATAACACAGGACACATTTTGCGTCATAACACCTAGAACAATATAACACAGGACACAATCTGCTTCATAACACCTAGAACAATATAACACAGGACACAATCTGCTTCATAACACCTAGAACAATATAACACGGGACACAATATGCTTCATAACACATAGAACAATATAACACAGGACACATTCTGCTCCATAACACCTAGAACAATATAACACAGGACACATTCTGCTCCATAACACCTAGAACAATATAACACAGGACACATTCTGCTTCATAACACCTAGAACAATATAACACAGGACACATTTTGCGTCATAACACCTAGAACAATATAACACAGGACACAATCTGCTTCATAACACCTAGAACAATATAACACAGGACACAATCTGCTTCATAACACCTAGAACAATATAACACGGGACACAATATGCTTCATAACACATAGAACAATATAACACAGGACACATTCTGCTTCATAACACATGTATTGAGTACAGCCATTTGTCAATACTTTATACTTCTACTCCACTACATCTCATAGGCATATATTGTGCTTTTTTTTTTACTCCATTACAGTTATTTGAACTTAGATTATTAAATATACATTAAGCAATTAAGCCCTATGTTATACTTTGTCTATTATAGAAAATAGCCGATCTACAAGCTCACAAAACATAGCATGGTGAGTTTAGATCATCTTTTTTTTTCTTTTTTCTTGTAAACCTCTGAGCATAATAGAGCCTGTCTGCTTGCTCAGGGGAGAAATAGAACTTTGACCTATTTATTATACAGAGGTCAATATTTGTGTCAAATCAGTAGTAGATCCTACAGGATCGTGTCAAAGGTCTTGTCAAACCAGAAACAGGGGCTAAATGTCTCGATAGAAGAGCAGCCTGGAGGCCAAACACAACCATGATATGAGTTCTATAGAGCAGTGGTCCTCAAACTTCTTCATGTCAACGTCCACCCAAAATGATATGTATTTGGCCGCGGACCCCCATCTCAAAATATGTTGTTCCAGGGACCCCCACCAGAAGCAAAGATTTGAGTTACAAATGTTCGATTTAAAAATATAATTATATTCAAAGATTTGCACAAATGTTCACGATTTTTCAAAAATAGCAGATCTACAAGCCCTCTAGTGGCAGTGGTGTCAGACTTCAGTGCTCTATTGTATTAACATACTCTACCATACAGATTGGACAAAATAACATTGTATTCCCCCCAAAAAAACATTAACAATGATTGGCATGACCTTAGCTAGAAGATTTGATAATAGTCAAAAACTTCTACTGTAAAAAAAAGTCTCTTCTCTATGAAACCTTCCACACTGTAAAAAAAAAAAAAACCTCAGTGTTAATTTAACTCTGAGAGTGTACACAGGGACCCGCAAGGGTCCATTTGGTTCCATTTGTACACTCTCAGAGTTACAGACCTGTAAGGGTCCATTTGGTTCCACTTGTACACTCTCAGAGTTAAAAATGGATACATTGGAAGGTGGGTGATAACTTTTGGTTAAAACAAAATGTTTAAAAAAAGAAAAAGTTTAATAGCTCTGTATTTGTTTTAGATATGTTTTTTTCTGTTTATTAAAGAGCTGGAGAGAAAGAGAACTCACTGTATTTAATTACTGAACAAACACTCTATAGCAATGACTACTATCACACTATAATCTATTCAACTCTTATGTTAACACTTACAACACCTTTAACACGGCATGTTTTACTGCATCTTTTCCATGTGCATATTTCTACATTACATGTATGAATGTATGTTTCTTCAGACTATACAATGTATTATTCTTAAAGCATAGCTTCAATAATAGTTTTACATTCATTATATGCAGTTACTGAATTTGTGTTTTATTTTTGGGTGGACAGAACTTTTCTGTTTTTTTTTTTACTTGTACTTATTACTCTGTAGAACCTTAAACACAAATAAATAGCGCCTTTAAACACATTGCTTTGGATTTTACTTTGGCCTCTTATTCGTATAAAGAAAATGATTACAAAGTAACCATTTTTTCAATACTTCATACTTCTACTCCACTATAGCCTGACACTCAGCCTGAATTTTCATTTGGTTTCACTCCATTATTCAGTCTGAAAGCCCACTCAATGCAGCCGATTGCTGAGATGGGGGCGTGGCCAAAGTTTTTTTTTTCAAAGACTTTTTGGCGATTGGTTCATACTGGATTATCCCGATCCCGATTCGTCGATCAGATTTTCAACCGAGGCTGAGCATATTTTTTTAATGGACGTGGCTAGCGATTCACGGGCTGGAGCCAGGCTAACTCTCAGAAGCAAATATTATCATTTTTACTCCACTAGAAGTATTTGACATATTTAATATTTAGTTACTAGTTACTTTGCAGACGGACCCCCACCTGAATATATGTTGTGCCAGGGTCCCCCCCCCCCCCCCCACACACACACAAGACGTGTGTTGTTAAAATGTTTCACAAATATTCAAAAATGTGGCTGCAGTGTTTAAATGTTTTCTGAGCATGTGGGCTGTGAAAATGTGCAATTTTATCTGGTCACATGACCAAAACCTTCTATCTCTGCTCGTTTACATCACTGGTGTAAAGTAACTAAGTACATTTAACTCAAGTACTGTACTTAAGTCCAATTTTGAGGTATTTGTTTTACTTTACTGGAATGCTTCCGATTTTCAGTACTTTTACTTCTATTCCAGAGAATCTCAGAGGCAAATATTGTACTTTTACTTCACTACAATTATTTGAAAACTTTAGTTACTTTGTAGAATGTGATTATTATTACAAAACATACTGAGCACTTCAGCCCTATATATATTTCAGCCATTTGAAAATAGCAGATCTACAATCTCACAATGTGTCGCAGCGCGAGCATTGTGAGATTGTAGATCTGCTATTAAACTAAACAAAGAAATGTATACATTCTGATCGCACAAAGATTTGGCGGACCCCCTGTAGTAACTCTGAGGAGCCCCTAGGGGTCCCGGACCCCCTGTTGAAGACCCCTGATCTAGTGTTTAAAATGAAATGATTGACTTTAACACATCCATGATATCCTCATGTAGTGTCTGCTGATGGCCACTAGATGGCGTCCAAACAGCAGGTTCCAAGCTGTCAATTACAACAATTCACACAAAGGGGTTTAATCACTCTTTAACGGTGGTGTAAAGTAACTAAGTGCATTTACTCAAGTACTGTACTTAAGTACAATTCTGAGGTACTTTACTGGAGTATTTCAAATTGTCTATACCAATAGCTCCACTACATCTCAGAGGAAAATATTGTACTTTTACTCCACTACAATAATTTGAAAACTTTAGTTACTAGTTACTTTGCAGATATAAATGATTACATTATAAAACATACATTAACCACTTTAGCCCTATTTCATACATAGGGTATTTGAAAATAGCAGATCTACAAGCAACGCGTCGCACTGCAACACATTGTGAGCTTGTAGATATGTTACTTTTATTTTTGGTACTTTAAGTACATTTAGATACCAATACGTTTTTACTTTTACTCAAGTACATTTTGAATTCCGGACTTTTACTTGTAACAGAGTACTTCTATATTGCAGTATTGATACTTTTACTTAAGTAACACATTTGAGTACTTTTTCCACCACTGGTGCTGACCATGAGGTTGTAACTAAGGTAAAGGTGATATCGGTAAGAAAAGGTCCTGATGGATATAGTGCAACATAAAACCATGGTAATGTGTAGAACCATGAGAATGTGTATGACAATCAGAAAATAATAAATATGTAAACAGGAAAAACAAATCATAATTGAACATGTGAGGCTGAACATAAGTATAAGTGGGAATGTCAGTCTCTGTCTTTACCACAGGAACCCTCCTGTATGTTGGGAAACAAAGTTGTAAAGATTCATTTAAAAGCGCTATATTCAAACCAGACACCTTTGCGTATTCACAAGATCACTAGTACTGTACCATTTATGATTGAATACCGTTGTGTAACACTGCTCATAAAACCAAATAAAAACGTTAATTTGATGGAGAAAACAAATCCAATCCTCCAGCATTTTACATTCTACATAAACCCAGCATAAACATTATCCGATGCCCGGCACAAATGTGGTAAAGCAAAGCAAAGTTTGTTGTTTACCCAGGGTGTCGGACTAAGTACGAAACTTGTTTCCAGCCGGACCCTGCATGGAAGCCTTGCTCAAGGGCTATTCAGCGGTGATTCATGATCGATGTGACGAATTGGGGAATCGAACTAGGGACCTTCCGGTATCAAGGCCGCCCCTCTAACCACTAGGCCACCGCTGCCACACTGGTTAACCTCTGTCTCCCCCTCAGACCCGAGTTCAGGCCCGCTCAGCATATATGCTTTCTTCAACAAACAAATAAGTGTATCAACTAAACAAGATCCAATAAAACAAGAGCTCGAACAAATAATTGACAACAAGTAGGCAAGGCTAAGAGGAAGGGTCAGGGTAGTGTTTCCTGAAGAGGTGGGTTTTCAGCCTGGGGCGAAAGATGGGCAGTGACTCTGCTGTCCTAACATCAGTGACTCTGCTGTCCTGACATCAGTGTCTCTGCTGTCCTAGCGTCAGTGGGGAGTTCATTCCACCACTGTGAAAGCCGTGACCGTGTAGATCGGCCAGAAGGACCACTGAGCGACGAGGCAACCAGTCGCCCCGAGGTGGCAGACCGAAGTGGTCGGGCAGGGGGGGTGTAAGGCTTGACCATAGCCTGGAGCTCAGTTGCTGTCAGTTGTCATGTTTGCCAGTTCCCACCTGATATCATGTGGGAGTCCTGACTGCTCCAGGCTGAACTGAATAACTGCTAGCTTGCATAACGTCTTCAAACTAGGACTTAAGTCCAGGATATACAGGATGCTGGGTCTGTTAAATCCTCCAAAGAGGATGATACGATCTCCCACCGTGCAACAGCACATCCCATCCATCCAACACAGTGTCTTCCCCTTTGGCTCAACCTTCTTCCAGGAGGAGATCTCTGGATTGCATTTCCACAGATCATTGGTGTTAAGCAAGTACAGCTCTCCATTGTGGGCAAAGGCTGAGGGAATAGCCTCGAGGCTTGGACGGATGTCTGCAGAAGGAATCCTCGTCCAGCAGTTGGTCTCAATGTCAAAAACACTGAGGTCGTTGCAGAGGCTTTCACCCCCTATACCGCCAAATACAAACATCTTTGTCCCGATGATGGTGGCAGAGTGAAGTATTGACGGAGGTGGCGGAGTGCCTCTGAGTTTAATTGAAGACCAGACCATTGTGGTGGTGTCCAACTGGAAGATGTCTTTGGAGAGACTGTGCTCATCGAACAAGTGACCAGACCAATTAACTCCTCCAAAGACATACATGACCTTCTCCAAGACACAGGCTGAGTGACACATCCTCTCAGATGGAAGAGACCCTGATACCTCGGGCCTGAACCAGCTGTGGGCGTCCACATCAAACGCATAAAGCACGTCGTAGTACTCATTCATTCCCTTATTAGCCCCTCCCCAGATGTAGACGATACCTTCTATTAGCACAGCTGTGTGGCAGAAGCACACAGAGGGAACCTCAGGGGGGCGCTCTCCTCGTTCAGTTGTCACAAGAGGCAACTTCCTCCAGCGCAAAGAGACTGTGTTGAAAACATGCACCTCTATCTGGTCCCTGGAGATCTCCCGGAAACAGAGATCTCCAAAGGCGTACACCTCGCTCCCCACCGCCACGGAAGAGGCATAGTCGGTGCGTGGACCTCCTGTGAGACGCGCTGTGATGCGCAACATTTCATACGCCGACGAGCAACAATACGTTTACAAAGAATTCCACAAAGTCTTGTCCTATAAAGGTGTGGAGTCCATTCACAAACACTATATGATACAGGACAAACGTCACAAAAAGCTTGGCCAATCCACAAAGCCTGATGGGTTTCGTTAGCCAATCAGTGCTCACGCAATCAAGCATGTAGATCTGCTATTAAACTAAACAAAGACATGTACATTCTGATCGCACAAAGATTTGGCGGACCCCCTGTAGTAACTCTGAGGAGTCCGTAGGGGTCCCGGACCCCCTGTTGAAGACCCCTGATCTAGTGTAGTAACTCTGAGGAGCCCCTAGGGGTCCCGGACCCCCTGTTGAAGACCCCTGATCTAGTGTTTAAAATGAAATGATTGACTTTAACACATCCATGATATCCTCATGTAGTGTCTGCTGATGGCCACTAGATGGCGTCCAAACAGCAGGTTCCAGGCTGTCAATTACAACAATTCACACAAAGGGGTTTAATCACTCTTTAACGGCGGTGTAAAGTAACTAAGTGCATTTACTCAAGTACTGTATTAAGTACAATTCTGAGGTACGTTACTGGAGTATTTCAAATTGTCTATACCTCTATAGCTCCACTACATCTCAGAGGCAAATATTGTACTTTTACTCCACTAAAATAATTTGAAAACTTTAGTTACTAGTTACTTTGCAGATATAAATGATTACATTATAAAACATACATTAACCACTTTAGCCCTATTTTATACATAGGCTATTTGAAAATAGCAGATCTACAAGCAACGCGTCGCACTGCAACACATTGTGAGCTTGTAGATATGTTACTTTTATTTTTGGTACTTTAAGTACATTTAGATACCAATACGTTTTTACTTTTACTCAAGTACATTTTGAATTCCGGACTTTTACTTGTAACAGAGTACTTCTATATTGCAGTATTGATACTTTTACTTAAGTAACACATTTGAGTACTTTTTCCACCACTGGTGCTGACCATGAGGTTGTAACTAAGGTAATGGTGATATCGGTAAGAAAAGGTCCTGATGAATATAGTGCAACATAAAACCATGGTAATGTGTAGAACCATGAGAATGTGTATGACAATCAGAAAATAATACATATGTAAACAGGAAAAACAAATCATAATTGAACATGTGAGGCTGAACATGTATAAGTGGGAATGTCAGTCTCTGTCTTTACCACAGGAACCCTCCTGTATGTTGGGAAACAAAGTTGTAAAGATTCATTTAAAAGCGTTACATTCAAACCAGACACCTTTGCGTATTCACAAGATCACTAGTACTGTACCATTTATGATTGAATACCGTTGTGTAACACTGCTCACAAAACCAAATAAAAACGTTAACTTTGATGGAGAAAACAAATCCAATCCTCCAGCATTCTACATAAACCCAGCATAAACATTATCCGATGCCCGGCACAAATGTGGTTAACCTCTGTCTCCCCCTCAGACCCGAGTTCAGGCCCGCTCAGCATATATGCTTTCTTCAACAAACAAATAAGTGTATCAACTAAACAAGATCCAATAAAACAAGAGCTCGAACAAATAATTGACAACAAGTAGGCAAGGCTAAGAGGAAGGGTCAGGGTAGTGTTTCCTGAAGAGGTGGGTTTTCAGCCTGGGGCGAAAGATGGGCAGTGACTCTGCTGTCCTAACATCAGTGACTCTGCTGTCCTGACATCAGTGTCTCTGCTGTCCTAGCGTCAGTGGGGAGTTCATTCCACCACTGTGAAAGCCGTGACCGTGTAGATCGGCCAGAAGGACCACTGAGCGTCGAGGCAACCAGTCGCCCCGAGGCGGCAGACCGAAGTGGTCGGGCAGGGGGGGTGTAAGGCTTGACCATAGCCTGGAGCTCTTATCAGTTGCTGTCAGTTGTCATGTTTGCCAGTTCCCACCTGATATCATGTGGGAGTCCTGACTGCTCCAGGCTGAACTGAATAACTGCTAGCTTGCATAACGTCTTCAAACTAGGACTTAAGTCCAGGATATACAGGATGCTGGGTCTGTCAAATCCTCCAAAGAGGACGATACGATCTCCCACCGTGCAACAGCACATCCCATCCATCCAACACAGTGTCTTCCCCTTTGGCTCAACCTTCTTCCAGGAGGAGATCTCTGGATTGCATTTCCACAGATCATTGGTGTTAAGCAAGTACAGCTCTCCATTGTGGGCAAAGGCTGAGGGAATAGCCTCGAGGCTTGGACGGATGTCTGCAGAAGGAATCCTCGTCCAGCAGTTGGTCTCAATGTCAAAAACACTGAGGTCGTTGCAGAGGCTTTGACCCCCTATACCGCCAAATACAAACATCTTTGTCCCGATGATGGTGGCAGAGTGAAGTATTGACGGAGGTGGCGGAGTGCCTCTGAGTTTAATTGAAGACCAGACCATTGTGGTGGTGTCCAACTGGAAGATGTCTTTGGAGAGACTGTGCTCATCGAACAAGTGACCAGACCAATTAACTCCTCCAAAGACATACATGACCTTCTCCAAGACACAGGCTGAGTGACACATCCTCTCAGATGGAAGAGACCCTGATACCTCGGGCCTGAACCAGCTGTGGGCGTCCACATCAAACGCATAAAGCACGTCGTAGTACTCATTCATTCTCTTATTAGCCCCTCCCCAGATGTAGACGATACCTTCTATTAGCACAGCTGTGTGGCAGAAGCACACAGAGGGAACCTCAGGGGGGCGCTCTCCTCGTTCAGTTGTCACAAGAGGCAACTTCCTCCAGCGCAAAGAGACTGTGTTGAAAACATGCACCTCTATCTGATCCCTGGAGATCTCCCGGAAACAGAGATCTCCAAAGGCGTACACCTCGCTCCCCACCGCCACGGAAGCGGCATAGTCGGTGCGTGGACCTCCTGTGAGACGCGCTGTGATGCGCAACATTTCATACGCCGACGAGCAACGATACGTTTACAAAGAATTCCACAAAGTCTTGTCCTATAAAGGTGTGGAGTCCATTCACAAACACTATATGATACAGGACAAACGTCACAAAAAGCTTGGCCAATCCACAAAGCCTGATGGGTTTCGTTAGCCAATCAGTGAAGTCGATGCTTGTTGATCTTTCTAATGTTACGACCCTGAGGTTGTTTGTTTTTATGAGTGTATATGTAGCCAAATTCCAACACTCCAACTTCCACATGTGCGTCCTCCACTCGCGCCTTAGTCCCGCCTCCGAGCGAGAAGGCAAGGATCAGATGCAAGTCCAGAGGAATGTGGCCGCAGAGGAATGTAGCAGGTCGGACTGGCGGCCACATTCCTCCTCATGTTCTCCACATGTTGTATATTGGACGCTGTATATCTCATGGACAGGGGTGCACATAACTGGTGCGCAGGTGCGCATGCGCACCCAAAATAAAAAATGCGCACCACATCAGGCGACGCGAGGCGCTTTTGCGCACCAACAGCTGGGACAGGAATTTCCAAGCTTTTATTTTTTAGCAAAACTAAAAAATGAAAGCCTGGAGATCGAGGCTAGGAATTTACTTCCTGAAGCCACACTCACACAATCACTCTAAAGCACCCGTCGGCCGCATGTACAGCCATTAGGCACAGGGGTAGAGATATGACTCGCGTCGCCGCGCCTCGCATCGCCTCGCATTGCCTCGCTGCGTGCACGCAGCCAGCAGAGGCTGTTAGAGGCACTCGTCACCGATGATGAACGCACCGTAATGGTGCAAAATATGCCGTGAACGTCCCAATCTGGCGGATAAAATCAGCGCAGCAGCACAGGGCACCAACCTTGGGGGCTTTATATAACAGCGTGAGAGAAAAAAAACGGCGAAAAGTCGGCGGAATTTAGAAGCAGAGCGTCCTTTTTTTCTCCCCCCCCGCCCCCCCCCCCCCCGTTGACAAAACTGTCTTGTGGGCACCGTGCTGACTCCCCCCCCCCCCCCCCCCCGTTGACAAAACTGTCCGGGCTGAACCCCCCCCCCCCCGTTGACAAAACGGGACGGGCGCCATGCGCACCAAGTCACATGTCCAGGTGCTCTTCTGCGTACCAGACCTAAAAAGTTATGTGCACCCCTGCTCATGGAGCTGTTTGACATGCATTTTCCCACACCTACCCATGCACACCAAACAGCATGATTTTGTAAATAACGATCAAACCATTATTTAATTTGTTAGAGGGTACATCTCCCTCTAGTTATTACTCTCCGCAGGAGAGTATTGTTTTCACTTTCTAAATATGACACACCGATTGGTCAAGCCTCACGTGACACGTGACAATACGGTGAAATACTGTATAAATACATGGCGTCACTTTGACAGTGGCAAAGACACTGAGGTAAGACAGGAACCATCACGAAATGGCTGCATGGCTGATACATAATTGGCAGATAGGACAGATAGGACACTTATATAGACAGGAGGGATATGACACTTATACAGACGGATAGGACACTTACAGTACACAGACAGGACGGATAGGACACTTATACAGACAGGACGGATAGGACACTTATACAGACAGGACGGATAGGACACTTATACAGACAGGACGGATAGAACACTTACACAGACAGGACGGATAGGGCACTTACATAGACAGGAGGGATATGACACTTACATAGACAGGACGGATAGGACACTTACAGTATACAGACAGGACGGATAGGACACTTACAGTATACAGACAGGACGGATAGGACACTTATACAGACAGGAGGGATAGGACACTTACACAGACAGGAGGGATAGGACACTTACATAGACAGGACGGATAGGACACTTATACAGACAAGACGGATAGGACACTTATACAGACAGGACGGATCGGACACTTATACAGACAGGATGGATAGGACAGTTAGAACATAAGAATTAGAACATTCCCAACATTCCCAACACAAGTCTGGTAAGAGTGAGGTAAGACAGGAACAATCACGAAATTGTTGAGAAATGGCGGATACTGTAACAATTGAATAGGACACTTACACAGACAGGACAGATAGGACACTTACACAGACAGGACGGATAGGACACTTATACAGACTGGAGGGATAGGACACTTATACAGACAGGACGGATAGGACACTTATACAGATAGAACATTCCCAACATTCCCAACAGCGGAGAGTTGTGCTCCGAGGAGCACTTTTTCTAGTTATTATTATTATTACTATTATTATTATTATTATTATTATTATTATTATTATTATTACCCTTATTATTATTACCCTTATTATTATTATTTTAAATGTAGAGATCAGATTAGGAGTGTACTGTACTGTCTAGGTGACGCCAAATTAATTCACAGCAAGTGGGTATAGGTAGATATGGGTTATAGCTATGTGTAGTACAGTAGATATATATATGATACAGACTCTGTATCTTTGTATTACAGAGATAAGATATATATAGATAGAGTATGGGAGTATAGGTATACAGATATCATATGATTTATATGATATATAATGTTAAATTTGTAATTGTTTATATGGATTATGAATGTTAAATAAGACGGGGGTAGGAGTAAATAAGCTTTGCGTCTTCCTACTCCTTTTAGAACATGTTGGGGATGATCAATGATCGCATTTTAAATGTTTTTGTTTACTTTTTTTTGTTTACTCTATGGTTCCAACCAATAGTTTGTGAACCACTAGGCTGCACCAGCGCTCCTGTTTTCTGACCTCGGTAAGAGAATCCGTGTGATCCCATTGGTTCACCGATCTGTCCGTCAGCCCCCGTCCGTCAACACAACATTACGAGCGACGCCCACTGCACTCTGGTTGGTTGGGGAAATGAAAGATAGATTAGATTAGATTTATTGGTCCCCGTGGGGAAATTCGTCTTCACTGACTGTACATTACATAAAGGACAATTTCACATCACACAAGACACAAGACAGACAACAAGCAACAAGACAACTGGTGTCAATAGGACAGATTTTGAAACACTTCCTATATCGGGTACACCGAAGCGCTGGTCCAGGCTTTTATTTTTTTAGCAAAACTAAACAATAAGAGCCTGGAGATCGAGGCTAGTGAACCATTGATCAAGCTTCACCATGAGAGCACACACTTGTGTGTGTGCCATTTATGTCCATATGGAGATATCTGTCTGTCCTTGTCCTTATATGTCCATATATGGAGATATCTGTCTGTCCTTGTCCTTATATGTCCATATATGGAGATATATATATCTGTCCTTGTCCCTTTTATGTCCATATATGGAGATATATATCTGTCCTTGTCCTTATATGTCCATATATGGAGATATATATCTGTCCTTGTCCCTTTTATGTCCATATATGGAGATATATATCTGTCCTTGTCCCTTTTATGTCCATATATGGAGATATATATCTGTCCTTGTCCCTTTTATGTCCATATATGGAGATATCTGTCTGTCCTTGTCCTTATATGTCCATATATGGAGATATATGTCTGTCCTTGTCTTTGATGTCCATATATGGAGATATATATCTGTCCTTGTCCCTTTTATGTCCATATATGGAGATATATGTCTGTCCTTGTCCTTTGATGTCCATATATGGAGATATATATCTGTCCTTGTCCCTTTTATGTCCATATATGTAGATATATGTCTGTCCTTGTCCTTATATGTCCATATATGGAGATATCTGTCTGTCCTTGTCCTTATATGTCCATATATGGAGATATATGTCTGTCCTTGTCCTTTGATGTCCATATATGGAGATATATATCTGTCCTTGTCCCTTTTATGTCCATATATGGAGATATATATCTGTCCTTGTCCCTTTTATGTCCATATATGGAGATATTTATCTGTCCTTGTCCCTTTTATGTCCATATATGGAGATATCTGTCTGTCCTTGTCCTTATATGTCCATATATGGAGATATATGTCTGTCCTTGTCCTTTGATGTCCATATATGGAGATATATATCTGTCCTTGTCCCTTTTATGTCCATATATGGAGATATCTGTCTGTCCTTGTCCTTATATGTCCATATATGGAGATATATGTCTGTCCTTGTCCTTTGATGTCCATATATGGAGATATATATCTGTCCTTGTCCCTTTTATGTCCATATATGTAGATATATGTCTGTCCTTGTCCTTTTATGTCCATATATGGAGATATATATATATGTCCTTGTCCTTTTATGTTCATATATGGAGATATATATCAGTCCTTGTCCCTTTTATGTTCATATATGGAGATTATTTATGTATGTATTTTGTATTGTGTTTTGTTTTTCTTGTGTCATGTCAAATGTGTGTACTGTTTATTGTTGCATACATGGCTGCTGGGTCGCAAGACAAATTTCAGTGTGAACTGACAATAAAGTATTATCGTATCGTATATATCTATCCTGTTCCTTTTATGTTCATAATATGAACATACATATATGGAGATCCCTGATGCTATCAACGTATTCCCATCGTATAAGCATACACCGAGTTTGAAGGTCGGGCGTTACTAGAGATGTGGGAAAAAAAGAATAATGGAAAAAAAAAAAAATTGGGAAAAAAAAAGTGAGGTTCAAGCCGGCTGGCGAGCTTTCTTTTTGGGAATATATTCTGAATTCTACACTGTCTGACCGTCCAAAGACAAACATACATAATGAATTAATAATTTAAGAAATTTAGAAAAAAAAAAGAAAAAAAAACTAAATTATGTGTAGAGGGTCCCGCAACGTGACGCATTGCCAGCGAAGTCGTCTCTGTTTAAGGAGTGCGTACACGTTCACAGGCCAGGACATCCCTGTTAGGCACCTTGTCTTCCCAAGAGATGCAGAGTATTCGCCAAAGTGGAAGTAGACTTCAGTAGACCGGCCAAAAGCCTGCTTGAGGAGTACAGCAAAGAAAGTGCCACCATAGGGTGGGGGCGAGTACACAGCCTTGCTTTACTCCGCTGCGGATGTCAAATGCCTCTGAGGTGGATTGATCATGTATGACAGTCCCCTTCATGTTGTCATAGAAGGACCTCACAATGCTCAGGAGTGTTGGAGGACAGCCGATTCTCTCAAGTACCTGGAATAGACCTTCTCTGCTCACCGGGTCTTTGTGAGATCGATGAAGGCCAGGTAGAGAGATTTCCCTTCTCTCTGCACTTCTCCTGTATTTGTCTCACTGCAAACACCATGTAAAATATGGACCTTCTAGACCTAAATCCCCACTCAGCAAGACCCTGGAAAGAGCAGTAGCTGCACAGCTCCATCAGCACATGTCCAACCATGAACTTTTCGAACCTCTTCAGTCTGGCTACAGAGCCCACCATAGCACAGAGACCGCCTTGATCAAGATCACGAATGATCTCCTCAGGGCAGCTGATCTAGGCCACATCAGTATCCTGGTTCTTCTGGATCTCTCTGCAGCCTTCGACACCATCTCCCACTCCATCCTCCTAGACCGCCTCTCCACCCACCTCAGACTCACCGGATCCGTTCTCTCCTGGTTCCACTCATATCTCACCAACAGGCAACAGTTTGTCTCCATAAACGGATCCAACTCCCACCCAGTCCCAGTTAACCATGGTGTGCCACAGGGTTCTGTACTTGGTCCCATCCTTTTCACCATTTACATGCTCCCGCTCGGTCAGATCATCCGCCACCATGGTCTACATTTCCACTGCTATGCTGACGACACCCAGTTGTATCTCAGCACCACACCAACCACTCTGCTACCTCCACAATCCATCGTCAACTGCCTCCATGAAATAAAGACCTGGATGACCACCAACCTACTCAAACTCAACAGCAAAAAAACAGAGCTCATGGTAATGGGTCCCAAGGCACAGCTTCAGAGGATTGGCGACTTCCTCCTCCATGTGGATGACGGCTCCATCTCTCCATCCCCTGAGGTTCGCAACCTGGGTGTTATCTTGGACTCTACCCTCTCCTATCAATCCCACATCAAATCCGTCACCAAATCCGCCTTCTTCCACCTCAAAAACATTTCCAGACTCCGGCCGTCACTCTCAGACTCTACTGCTGAGACCCTCATCCACTCTTTCATCTCCTCCCGCCTGGATTACTGTAATGGTGTCCTGTTCGGGCTCCCCAATAAAACCCTGGACAGATTGCAGTATGTGCAAAACTCAGCTGCCAGAGTGCTCACCCGCACCAAACGCTGGCAGCACATCACCCCCACCCTCAAACACCTCCACTGGCTTCCGGTCAAGTTCCGCATCAATTACAAACTATATACTCCTCCTCACCTATAAAGCCCGCCATGCCCTAGCCCCAGGGTACCTCTCGGACCTCCTGGACGATTACATCCCAGAGCGGGACCTGAGGTCTTCCGACTTGGGGCTTCTCACCACCCCTCGTAGCAACAAGCGGACCCTTGGCGATAGAGCTTTCAGCATGGCAGCCCCTGACCTCTGGAACTCTCTCCCAATGGAGATCCGCCAGATGCAAACACTGGACTCCTTCAAGTCCGCACTGAAGAGACACTTATTTATTCAAGCTTTTGGCAATTAATGTGTTTATTGTGTGTACTGTAAAGCGTCCTTGGGTTTCTGAAAGGCGCTATATAAATCCAAGTTATTATTATTATTATTATTACTGTGACTCTCGCCTGCGGCCTGTGGCTGACATAAGTGGGGCAGTTTTCTTCTGGGTGGAACCAAGCCTCCTTAATGCCATGGTATTAATACTCTGATTTCTTAATTTATTTTTTTGAAAAAACATCCTGGAAATCTTTTCATTTTATTTTTCTTATTTTGTATTTCCTTTGCCAGACCCAGGGTGTCGGCCTACAGGAGGCTTTGTCGGTCGGTCTGTCCCTCTTTTCCTCCCCAGACATGTGCTGTGATTGGCTAGCCAATCACAGCGCGTCCTGCAAAGCTTAGCCTATGGGCGTGTTTTCCGCAGCATTGGGTCTGGCAGAACCAGGTCTCCTGGTCTTGTTTGTTTAGGCACAACGTTTAAACAATGACTCCATCCAGGGAGACTATTGTTCCTATCTTGCATGTAGAGTCCAGAAGCTCAGCTAGTTCCTTCATGGTGGCGTTTTTCAGTTGTTTCAGACTTTGGAAAATGGGAAGCTTGTAGTCTGCCCTCGCTTGGATGTCGGCAACACATTTCAGGAACTGTACCTTTTCTTTTGTTGCATCTGGTATGATGCACATGACAAGTACCTTGTCCCTCAGCACGTTGTCCTCGAGCCGATAGCAGAAATGGTACATAATAAGTCTGCAGCTTCCATCGTCCTCAGGCAGACCGGTTCTCAACTTTACCATGTAATCCTGACTTTCTCCACCAGCATTGTTCATTGCGAGCTGATAATCTTGAGCAAGATCGCTACGACTACCTTGAAAACACAGGACTATCGCCTTTCTCTGTATGGTCACCATCTGTGTGTAGATTCTATTCATCTGGGCATTTGCCATTTTGACTACTGTAGGTGGGAATATTACAGTATATAGTGTCTGCCAATGAATAACGCAGTGAGAATCTTGTCGACAGCCAATTTATACTTTAGTATCTGTGACATCACTTGTAATGCAGGTGTCCATATTTGGACATTGGGGTTTTGAGGATCTCCATATATGGGCAAAACATGACACGTGTTTCACTGATCAGAGAAGCCGTACAATACCGTTGTCAGGTAACCAGGCATGGCCGCTTTTCGCAGTTCTGGCTTAGCCGTGCAGTTTTTTACTAAAAACTTGGATTTTTATTATTATTACAAAACATACATTAATCACTTCAGCCCCATATACATTTCGGCCATTTGAAAATAGCCGATCTACAAGCTCACAATATGTCGCGATACGACGCATTGTGAGCTTGTAGATCAGCTATTTTCAAATGATTTTTATACATTTGAAAACTGGGTAATGGCACATTCTGCATAATGAGTACTTTTACTTTTGGTACTGTCGTGTAATTTGAGGCAGTAAACTGTGGTTACCAGGCTGGTAGTTGTAATAAAGTAGAGGAGAGGAGAAGACGTCAGGTTTCCAGGTACTATCATGATTCGGTTTATTCAGCATCAACAGCATCATAGCAACAGCAGAAGGAGACAGAGGCAGAAGCCCCTGTCCACCCCCCAGCAGCCTCACGTCGTGTGTGACTGTACTAGTTCTGAGCTACATCTTAGTTCAGCTTTTATAGCACAATAGCTTCACATTAGAATGCAAACGGTTCATGTGGGGTGGGGGTCAATGAGAGCCCCCACCTGTTGATCAACTTCTTTGATCAGTGCCTTTATCTGATTAGCAGCTGTTTGTGAGGAGGCTTAGGTGTGAAGACAATGCCAGACCTGATGTCGCCAGGTTTAACGATAGAATATAAATGCCACTCACACCTGACAGTAGGCTTCCTCTTGAACAACAGTTCAGCATTAACATCATATGAATAGCCCAGACAGACTGTATCTGTCTGTGACTGTAGTACAATAACTTAAAACAACTTCTGTCATTATATGATTTTTACTTGCATACTGTTGTATAAAATATAAGGAAATAAGGACCAATATACGACAGTACTTTAAGTACATTTTGACGCCAATACTTTTGTACTTTTATACATTTTGAATTCTGGACTTCTACATTTCAGTATTGATACTTTTACTTAAGTAAAACATTTGAGTACTTTTTCCTAACCTCGCATCACCAGTCTTTCCACCTCGGAGGAAAGCCTGGTCTGCGTTACTAAAGACCCATATGATCCGGTCTAGGAAAAAAAAAAAAAAAAAAGAATCCACTTTCCGGATTGTCGCGATCCGGTTTTGCGGTGCCGCTTTGTTTTGGTTCCCCAATCCCTATATAAATTGAATAGAACTTCCCCGTGGGATAATATGGATAATACAGACGCTAAATAGTCTCCGGAAAGTACACTCACATTTATATTTAAAAAATATTTTTATTAGCTTTTATTAGGATTTTATTAGGACGGACCTATTTTGGGGTGAGACGTCTTTCCGGTTTGTCGCGATCCGGTCGCTCCCGACCGGATCATATACCCGAAAAGGAACGCTGCCCAGGCTAACTTTTTCCACCACTGGTCCCCAGCCCCTCCCTGCTCCTCTTTGGTCTCTGATTGGCTAGAGTGGACTCAGCTGCGGGTGGCAGCCGTGCCCAGTTGGCTAACGAGCCTCAGAGACTATTTAACTGTCGGTGACTGGTCACTGTGTTGGTTCATTATGTAGTGTCAGGTAATCAGTTCTTAGCCTGGTAAACCCTCCCTCCGGAAATCTCATTTCCATTTGATTTCAGAAATCAAATGGAAATGAGATTTCCGGAGGGAGGGTTTACCAGGCTAATCAGTTCTGGGTTTGTCTGTAAAGTATTTCGCCCGGTGTGGTGTACTTTGTTTTGTATTGTTATTCATTGTCGTTAACTGGTTGGTTTCCTGAGTCTACTTTAATGTTGAGTTCTGCATACTGGTCCAGAGACACCCGGGTCCCTGACAGTTATTACTCTCCGCAGGAGAGTTTTGTTTTCACTTTCTAAATATGACACACCGATTGGTCAAGCCTCACGTGACACATGACAATACGGTGAAATATTGTATAAATACATGGCGTCACTTTGGCAGTGTCTTTGCCACTGCCAAAGTGAGGTAAGACAGGAACCATCACAAAATGGCTGCATGGCTGATACATAATTAGCAAATAGGACAGATAGGACACTTATATAGACAGGAGGGATATGACACTTACACAGACGGATAGGACACTTATGGACGGGACGGATAGGACACTTATACAGACAAGACGGATAGGACACTTATACAGACAGGACGGATCGGACACTTATACAGACAGGATGGATAGGACAGTTAGAACATAAGAATTAGAACATTCCCAACATTCCCAACACAAGTCTGGTAAGAGTGAGGTAAGACAGGAACAATCACGAAATGGTTGAGAAATGGCGGATACTGTAACAATTGGATAGGACACTTACACAGACAGGACGGATAGGACACTTACACAGACAGGACGGATAGGACACTTACATAGACAGGACGGGTAGGACACTTATACAGACAGGAGGGATAGGACACTTCTATAGACAGGACGGATAGGACACTTATACAGACAGGACGGATAGGACACTTATACAGACAGGACGGATAGGACACTTATACAGACAGGACGGATAGAACACTTATAGTATACAGACAGGACGGATAGGACACTTATACAGACAGGACGGATAGGACACTTACATAGACAGGAGGGATATGACACTTACACAGACAGGACGGATAGGACACTTACAGTATACAGACAGGACGGATAGGACACTTACAGTATACAGACAGGACGGATAGGACACTTATACAGACAGGAGGGATAGGACACTTACACATAGGACGGATAGGACACTTACATAGACAGGACGGATAGGACACTTATACAGACAAGACGGATAGGACACTTATACAGACGGATAGAACACTTATACAGACAGGACGAATATGGCGGACACGGACCTGTGTAAGTGTTTGATCGGACACTTATACAGACAGAATGGATAGGACAGTTGTTGGAGGAGGCGAGGAGGCTCTCCACGTCCGCAATGAGCGAGTGTGCATCAAGTGTATCCTCGACCACTCTCAACAGCTCCTCCCTCACTTATACAGACAGGACGGATAGGACACTTATACAGACAGGAGGGATACAGGACGGCATAAGAAGTAGAATATTCCTAGAAGTAGAACACTCCCAACATTCCCAACACAAGTCTGCCGGCGGAGAGTTGTGCTCCGAGGAGCACTTTTTCTTGTGTTTAATTTTACTATCACAAAAAGATCACAATATAGAGCTATTTAACACTGTCACTGAACAAGCACTCTGCAAGGGAAGAGCAGTGGTGGCCATTTTGTGGTTCCGGAGATAGAAAGCCCATTAATTCCTTTTTCCACTAGAGATTTCTGAAAATATTTCTATAAATGATCTTATGCCTGAAACCAAGCCATCCAGCCTCCTGGTGAATCGTGACCATCATTTGACCATTCTGTGTCAAAAAGTAATCATATTCTATTATTTAATAAATACCCTTTTTGTTGTGGTTTTCAAATATGTTTTGACAGAATCAAATGTTTTATGGTGGTAGGTCTAGTGGAGGTCACTGGTTTTAGGTCCTCATCTGGAGAGAGGTGAGAGAAGGAGGACAGGCAATCAGGCATGATATGTTGGGGTTGGTATTGGGTCAGTCTTGATTAGTGGGAAGGAGCAGTGGCATGCACAGACATTTTGAGGGGCAGGTGCTCAAGTAAATTATACTTTCTTTTGTTTACTTGTTCTGCTCTTTTTTCCCTCTACACCTATACCTCTTTGCCAAAAATAGCCGATCTACAAGCCCACAACGCCTCGCAGCGCGAGGCGTTGTGAGCTTGTAGATCTGCTATTTTTATGGTTATGGTAAAAAGACAAATCATATCACAAAGATTTGGCGGAGCCCCTGTAGTAACTCTGAGGACCCCCTAGGGGTCCCGGACCCCCTGTTGAAGACCCCTGCTGTAAACTGAAAAAAAAGGGCACTTCTGGTCAAGAGGGCTAAGGGAAGGTGCTCTAGCACCACCTAGAGTCTATCTGTGCACGTCCCTGAGAAGGAGGACGAGAGAGAGTTGAAGTTCTCAAGAATCCCAGGGTGACGATAGAGCACAATGATGGTGATGGTGAGAGGGACCGGTTGTGTTATTGAAATAGCTTGACATGTGGAAAGAGAAAGGTGAGAGAGATATTCCATATATGGGACAGACAGACAGACAGACAGACAGACAGACAGACGGTACTACTCCGACCGGGCCGAATAACACACGAGAGTGAGTGTGGTGCCCGGTGTCAAATCGGTTGGCTTGGATGTTCTGTATCTGTCTGTCTCTTTCCTGTTTATGCCCATATATGGACATCCCTGATGTCATCAATATGACATCATGGTGTTGACATCAGTCGGGCGGTTGTTCAGGGATCTCCATTTCATCCATCCATATTTACAAAACAATTTTCTTTATAAACCGAACCGGTTATACCAAGTCTCACCCTTATCGTCTCCGGCAGGCTGAAAGGCATGGCGAGAGAGGATGTTTTGCACCGTGTCCGTCCGTCCGTCCGTCCGTCACAAACACGTCTTCCGATTAGCGTGGAATATTGCAAGCACACTTCCAGCTGCCCAAACGAAGATCTGGCACCCCGAAAGTTTCAAATGGACCTCGTGGAGTTGCACAACACCACCCTCGGTAGGCAAAGTGGCCTGGCACGCAGAGCTGCCAAGTCTCACCCTTTGAGAGTGAGAGTCACGCAATTTAACCTCTTCACACGCCTCACGCCACACTTGCCATTTCGCACACTTTTTCCCCCTCTCACAGCAAAAAAAAACAGCAACTGTGTGGAAAACGGAACGCTCGTCCTAAAACACACTGCCCACATGACACAAAGTATCATCATCACTGCTCACACACTAGCAGTGGACACAAAGTATCATCGCTGCTCACACACTAGTGGACACAAAGTATCATCATCACTGCTCACACACTAGTGGACACAAAGTATCATCATCACTGCTCACACACTAGTGGACACAAAGTATCATCATCACTGCTCACACACTAGTGGACACAAAGTATCATCACTGCTCACACACTAGTGGACACAAAGTATCATCATCACTGCTCACACACTAGTGGACACAAAGTATCATCATCACTGCTCACACACTAGTGGACACAAAGTATCATCATCACTGCTCACACACTAGTGGACACAAAGTATCATCATCACTGCTCACACACTAGTGGACACAAAGTATCATCACTGCTCACACACTAGCAGTGGACACAAAGTATCATCACTGCTCACACACTAGTGGACACAAAGTATCATCACTGCTCACACACTAGTGGACACAAAGTATCATCGCTGCTCACACACTAGTGGACACAAAGTATCATCACTGCTCACACACTAGTGGACACAAAGTATCATCACTGCTCACACACTAGTGGACACAAAGTATCATCATCACTGCTCACACACTAGTGGACACAAAGTATCATCACTGCTCACACACTAGTGGACACAAAGTATCATCATCACTGCTCACACACTAGTGGACACAAAGTATCATCACTGCTCACACACTAGTGGACACAAAGTATCATCATCACTGCTCACACACTAGTGGACACAAAGTATCATCACTGCTCACACAGCAGCAGTGGTGGAAAAAGGTACCAGTAGATTTGTCAAAGCTTTCAAAATGGTGCTATAATAATAGAACCATCACAGAAGTGTCTGTGGAAGGTTTTTGGGTTCTTTGTAAAGTTGTAAAAGAAAAAAAAAGGGCCATAACCATACCATGTGACCTGACCTACATGCTGTGTGTTCAGACTTATATCACAGGAGTCACCTCTGTTACTTGATAAGCTCTCAGTAGACAAGTGATGTTTTCTACTGTTTATCCATTTGATAACAATCTTGGAAAGTAATAATCTTATACTTTTTAATGTCAATACTTTTGTAATTTTACTCAAGTACATTTTTAATTAATGTAACAGAGTACTTCTATCTTGCAGTATTGATACTTTTACTTAACCCATTTAGACCTGAGGCCAATTCTAAATTCTAAGTTTTCTGAAGAACTTCAAATATTTATTCAAACATTACAACACATGTATGTTGCTATATACTGTACATAGCAACAGGAACCCCAAAAGGGGTTCCCGTCCTGAAAGGAGTACTTTTTTCACCACTGATTGTGACAGGCCTAGGAATGGAAATAACTCAAGTAAAAGTAAATGTACTCGGTTACTTTCCTTGGTACTCTTTGCTCTCATAGACAACTGCTGCTGTTGTGTGTCAGAGGTGAACCAACCTTAAGTACACAACATGACACAGGAAAACATAAGTACTCACTTTGTTTTACTTAAGTAAAAGTAGCAATACGTAAAAGTGAAATTTAGCTTGAGTGTATTTGGCCAGGGACCCCCATCTGAAATTATTTTCTGCCAGGGACCCCCATAGAAGATTTGCATTGTTAAAATATAAATGCAAAAATGTTTTCCAAAGTTCAATAGTTTTCTAGAATAGCAGAACTACAGTACAAGCTCACAACGCGTCACATTGCAGCGCACTGTGATCTTGTAGATCGGCTATTTACTTTTGTGACGTCAAATCTTTTGTACTTTTACTCTCAAGTCAATTTTTTAACACAGGACTCTGCAAAGAAAATATTCCCACTTCCACTTCCACAAATAGCATATATACAAGCTCCATTTTGGGTTGTTTTAAGATTTTTTTTGCAAATCTTTGAAAAATATAATATATATATATTGTTTTAAAGCAAACATTTGTAACTCAAATCTTTGCTTCTGGGGGATAGCCTCTTAAATGATACGGTCATCTACTTATATACATAATGTACATAGCCTCTTAAATGATCAGGGTTTTAGCGGTTTATTATATCTTTAAATATATAGGAAATGACATACTTCAGTGTTTTTAATGGCACGTTTCTTTTTTAATGAAAACGAATAGAATAGGCACATCACTTCATTGAGGTGCTGGGTTGGAAAGTAATATGAAGAAAAGGAATAAACCCGCAATAAACACACTCATCTGCTCCAATATACATGTTTACATTGGAGCAGATGAGTGTGCAGGTTTCTTCTTCTTCTTCTTCTTCTTCTTCTTCTTCTCATTCTTCTTCTTCTTCTTCTTCACGTTTATTTTTAAACCTGTGATCATACTGAAAGCTGAGAAAACATAAACATAATGTTCACACAGGTGTGAGGCAACCACACTCCTGTGTGTGTGTGTGTGTGTGTGTGTGTGTGTGTGTGTGTGTGTGTGTGTGTGTGTGTGTGTGTGTGTGTGTGTGAGACTAAATCACTCTTAACCAGACAGTTCCAGACATGGACACACATGATACAGGACTTTGATTTGGAACAAATAAAGTAAGTATTTCTACATGGTGGGTATTATTGCTATACTTTTACTTAAGTAAACATAATAATCAGAGTACTTCTGCCTCTTCCTCCAGCGGTGCAGCTGACTGGGCAGGGCGACTCTGACCCGGTTGTTACCGGTTGTGGCCAACCACATCTCAGCCTGCAGAACTGGACCGGCCAATCACAGGAGGAGGAGGTGACTGACTCGGCGGCCAAACAGAAAAACAACTCTGTGTGGGTGGTGTGGGCAGAGTATATATACTCAAGTAAAAATACTTCGAAGTATTTAAATGCTGTGGTGTAAGAAGTACTCAGATATTTAACTTAAGTAAAAGTACGAATACCACAATATATTCTCTGTTACAAGTAAAAGGCCTGTGTTCAAAATGTTACTTGAGTGAAAGTACAAAAGTATTGGCATCAAAATATACTTAAAGTATCAAAAGTAAAAATGCTCATTATGCAGAATGTCCCATTTCATGTTTTCAAATGTATAATTAGCTTTTTTTGAAAATAGCAGATCTACAAGCTCACAATGCGTCGCATCGCGACGCATTGTGAGCTTGTAGATCGGCTATTTTCAAATGGCCGAAATGTACATACTGTCTGTAGGGCTGAGGTGGTTGAGGTATGTTTTGTAATAATACAATACAGTACAATATTTACCTCTGCAATGTAGTGGAGTAGAAGTAAAAGTATTGCAAATTGGAAATACTACTTGAGTAAATGTACTTACAGTAGTTACTTTCCACCACTGCACACCAAAAGGTAGATAGTGATCTATTAGTAGATCACAAAGGCTATGCAGGTAGACCACATGACACGCCCCTAAAAAATACCAATTAAAATATAAAAATTCACACCCTGTGTGAAGGTAGCGGCGCCTTTGATACATTTTGTCATCGATATGTGTTTATAATGTGTTTATAGCCACGTGTCACGTGAAGCTTGACCAATCACTTTGTTGACGTGACCAATCAGAACGTTGACGGTGAACACGGACAAAGTCAGGTATAGAGCAGGATCCGCTCTATACCTAAAGGTATAGAGCGACTAGCGCCGCTAAAAATGCATATTTATAAACAAAAATCACAAAACTAACTCTTTTTGTCAACTGACACTTGAATTAGTGCTGCGCGCAAACATCAGTAATATTACAAGTTATAAAAAATGTGCATGGCAAAAAATAACCCAAAAACCTACCACTACCATACAGAATGGGAGGAAGGACTTTTTTCTCCCATTATTTCCCTTTCCAAGTTCGTTTGTCTTATATGCAACGCCAGCGCTGCTATTCCAAAGCCCCCTCAGGTACATTCTTCAAGTATTTTCAGCAATGGGATAATACTTTTTTGGGGGTGGGTAGATCTGGTTGAACTGGTCATTTTAAAAGTAGTTCTTTACTAGTTACTTTGCAGCTATAAATTATAATATTATAGTGTGTGTGTGTGTGTGTGTGTGTGTGTGTGTGTGTGTGTGTGTGTGTGTGTGTGTGTGTGTGTGTGTGTGTGTGTGTGTGTGTGTGTGTGTGTGTTTTTCCCCCATTTCATGCCATTTACATTATTCTTGGAATAATTAATTGGCTTCATACAAATGACCCATTCACATCAACACCTTATCTGCATATATAGCCTATCACCTGGTCATTGCATAATGCAGGCACATGACCCATTAATCAACACCTCATTGTAATGGATGTTTCATTGAATAGGAGTAAGTGCTCATCTTCCTATAAAGTGAGCTTGTAGATCGGCTACTTTCAAAATGTCTCATTTTATTTAAAAAATAAATAAAATGTGCCTCACCTTGTAAAATAACATCTAATTATTTAGGTATAACTTTATATCAAAATAGATGTTCATTGTCTACAGTTTACAATTAACAACACTTTCCTATGCATTTCACAGTCCCAAAGTTATGTATATAACTACTATTTATCCAACAGTGGATTAATCACATTGGTGCATTCATTGCATTCATCACAAAGTTGCATTCATTGCATGATGATGGACCAACAGTTTATTTTAGCTGTCCCGTGTTTACATTTAAATTTAAATAGCTAAATAATCTGATTTACCAGTTTTAAGTATGCGAAGATAAATTGACCCAAACATTTTTTCAGATTCCAGCCAGGCTAGAACACATGACAAGGGGTTAAAGATTAACACTGGATGGGTTGTCAAAAACTGTATTTATTTGTGCTAAATACATTTACAAATTCCTAACAAATTCCTCAATATTGTACTTAATTCCTCAATATTGTACTTAAGCACAAATGTCTTCCTCAATAATAATTTGTGGAGTGAGTTGTGCAAATTAAATTTGTGGAGTGAGTTGGCCAAGTGTGTGGAGGGAGTTGGCCAAGTGTGTGGAGTGAGTTAGGCAAGTGTGTGGAGTGAGTTGGGCTCTGCTGTGGAGGGAGATGTCTGGAGTGAGTTGGGCGCGATTTGGAGTGAGTTGGGCTGTTACCTGCTTGCGTGCCTGCGTGACCACGTTTGACCTGTAGGAAGTCTATCTTAATACGCTGCCTGTTACACTAACATTGGTGACCTATGGAATTGTGTGGGGGTAGAGGTCGCCCTTTCCTGTCAGAGCATGGTATGGTAGCTTCCGAATAGTAAAAAACTACAACAACCCAAACATCCTATTTATTTACTTTATAACTACAAACCGCTTTACCTTTGATCTGATTGGAACATGTTCTGAGCTCAAGAATTCATAAAGGAATCGGGAAAATAAATCCAACAACTGAACCTTCACCGGGTGTATAATTTTGCAGCATTTTTACTTTACAGGGGTATTTCCCAATAACAAAATCTTTTGAAAATGGCCGATCTACAAGCTCACAATGCGTCGCACCGCGAAGCATTGTGAGCTTGTAGATCTGCTATTTCCAAATGGCTGAAATACATACAGGACTGAAGTGGTTAATGTATGTTTTGTAATAATAATCTAAATCTGCAAAGTAACTACTAGAGTAAAGAATTGAAAATGGGAAATACTCCGGTAAAAGTAAAACTTCCTCAAAAGTGTACTTAAGTACAGAACTTGAGTAAATGTATTTAAATAATTTACACCACCGGATATATATGTATATATATATATATATATTTGTATTTATTTTTTGGCCACGGACCCCCATCTGAACATATTTTGTGCCTGGGAACACACCAGCACAATAGTACAGTGGCTGATAGTGGGAAATGATGGCTTAAATAGTTTTATATAAAATAGGCTAAAAATGTACTTTGACATTTTTTTTAATTATTCAGATTTGTTTTTTTTCCCTAAATGTTTTGAAAATAGCAGATGTACAAGCTCACAACATGTCGCTACGCCTGTCATTTAGCTGGGGACCCCCTGGAACCTGCAATACAGAAATGGATATATATTTAATGTATTATAGATAATGTATTATATAGATAATACATTATCGATATAACACATTATCAATATAATACAATTCAAAGGGCTTTATTGGCATGAGAAAATAATACATTATCTATATAATGCATTATATAGATAATATATTATTATACCCAACTCTCAATGACTTCAATGCATTCCATCTGCAGTTTCACCATCCAGAAATGTAAACTGGGATCAATTGCTTTGCAGTGTGCATATCCGGTCTACAGCGGATACAGAAACTGCGCACGCGCGCTTGTATTGTGAGCATGGAAATTACCAGATGTAGTAGGCGGGCTCTAAACCAGATGTGCGTGCCGAGCAGTGAATAGAAACCACCACGGTGTGCTGACGCAACATTAAGGACATGTGTCACACGCGCAATAAACATCCGGGGTGACGCTTTTCCGCCGAGTCACCAAACTCGGCGCGACAGCCGTCTCTCTCTCTCCTCCAATCACCAGAGGAGGGCGTTGGGCGCAGCGCGGCGCGCGATTGGCTCAAAGTTTGTCCACGTAGGGGGGGAGGCGCGGCGTCGTGGCCCAAACTTTTCAAACCAATCCACGCTCCGCGCGACTAAGCCACGCCCCCTCTCTGCGTAGTAAACGCCCCTCAGGGCTTTATAAACAAACAAACCAAAAACTCGTGTCACACAGAAAGTTGTTCCCCTACGTTCAGCTGTGTTCCCTCTCTCTCTGAAACATTCCACGGTTCTTCCTCGCCTCCAGGGTCTTCTGTTAGGAACCAGGCGGGTCTTCATCCATCATGTCTGTGGACAGTGTGTTCAGGACGCGGTCCCTGGGGGTCGCGGCGGTGGGCCTGCCGGACCAGTACGCGGACGGCAAGGCGGCCAAGGTGTGGCAGCTCTACATCGGAGACACTCAGAGCCGCACCGCCGAGTACAAGAGCTGGGTGGTCCGCCTGCTGCGGGAGCAAGGGGTCCGCAGCGTGCTGGACGTGGCCTGCGGGACGGGGTGGGTAACTGCAGTCACTGTGTGTGTGTGTGTGTGTGTGTGTGTGTGTGTGTGTGTGTGTGTGTGTGTGTGTGTGTGTGTGTGTCTGTGTGTGTCTTTCATTGGTTCTCAAAGTGGGGTCCAAAGTGGGGACCCCCAGGGGTACTTGAGGGGGTTCCAGGGGGTCCCCAGCTAAATGATGGATAGGAACTAAATGATGGATGAGAGTGTCCAAATGGACCCTAACGGGTCCATTTGGTTCCATTTGTACACTCAGAGTTACATACCCATAAGGGTCCATTTGGTTCCATTTGTACACTCTCAGAGTTACAGACCCATAAGGGTCCATTTGGTTCCATTTGTACACTTTTAGAGTTAAATTAACATTGATTTTGCAATATAAATTGGGGCCCCAGAGATAGAAATGCCATTAAATGGGGGTCCGTAGCCCTAATGCATGTCAAACTGGGGGTCCTTGAAATTAAAATCGTTGAGAATAACTGCTAGAGCCGTAAACATCGTCTCTTATGGGGGGTCCCTGAGGCATATCGAAAAAGTTTGAGAACCACTGTCTTCTTTAGCCCTGAAACATGACTTTCATACCATGACAGTCATGTCATGGAAACACTTGTTCCTGGTTTGCGAATTTCTTACATTTACAACTCTTACATCTACATAAACGTTCAGATTTCAAATATAAAGTGCTTACCCCAAGGCCACGGATGTAAAAAGTTAAAACGCACGGGTATAAGTACCCGTAGCTTCGGCATTGTTCAATAAAAATCATTTTAATCCGATTGGTGGCCATTTTTTATACTTTTTTCTGTAATGTATCATAGTGCAATACACTTCCCAACCGATAGGCGCTTGCAGTTGAAAGCATCGGAGAATATTCGAAGACAATGGCCGGCGATCGGATTAAAAAGCTTTTTATTGAACAATACGGAAGATACGGGTACTTAGACCACTGCGTTTTAACCTGTTACATCCGTGGCCATGGAGGTCAGTGCTTTATATTTGAAATCTGAACGTTTATGTAGATGTAAGAGGTGTAAATGTAAGACATTCGCAAACCAGGAACAAGTGGTTCCATGACGCCTGTGACCGACGAGCGTCATGTGAACCATGGCTATAACTCTGTGTGTGTGTGTGTGTGTGTGTGTGTGTGTGTGTGTGTGTGTGTGTGTGTGTGTGTGTGTGTGTGTGTGTGTGTGTGTGTGTGTGTGTGTGTGTGTGTGTGTGTGTGTGTGTGTGTGTGTCGGGTCCATTTGGTTCCATCTGGCACCCTGGCTGAGTTAAAACACAGATCATTGTGGTTGACATGTGAGGGTCCATTTGGTTAAATGTTGTACCCTGCCAATGGTACAACATTGATTATTTATATGGTTAATCTGTGAGGGTTCATTTGTTTCCATATGCCTCTGTTGAAACTTCCAACATTTAGTTCCATTTGGTTCCATCTGGTACCCTGTCAGAGTGCAAACATTGATCATACTATGTCTTAATATGTGGGGGTCCATTTGGTTCCATCTGGTACACCGCCAGAGTTACAACTCAGATCATAATGGTTAATTTGTGAGGGTCCATTTGGTTCCATTTGATCTTGCACACTCTCAGAGTTACGCTATATGATGAATGAATATATCAAAATGTGGTTCTTCCATTTAGGACCCTCAACACATGGAATGGGTTCCGTATGTGAGGGTCCATTTGGTTCCATCTGGTACCCTCCTGGAGTAAAGACATTGATTACATGGTTAATATGTGGGGGTCCATTTGGTTAGATTTTGTACCCTGCCGGAGGTACAACATTGATCATAATGGTTAATCTGTGGGGGTCCATTTGGTTACCTTTTGATGTAACTCTCAAAGTTAACACATTGATAATTAAAATATGGTTCTTCAATTTAGGACCCCCAGCAAATTAAATGGGTTCCATATGTGAGGGTCCATTTGGTTCCATATGGGACCCTCCTAGAGTTATAACATAGATCATAATGGTTAATATGTGAGGGTCCGTTTGGTTACCTTTGGTACCCTGACAGCTTTAAAACATTGATGGTCATAAAGGTTCATTTCTGAGGGTCCGTTTGGTTCCATAATGCTTCTATTGAGACATGAATATGTACATGGATTGAATGGTGATCATTTCAACTCTCTATTAAATATGGTTCTTATTTAAGAGGATCCTCATAACCGCTTCATTTGTGAGACTCAGAGAATATTTTGCTTATCTTTGAATATATATATATTTTAAAGTGAACATTTGTAACTCAAATCTTTGCTTATGGGGGATTCTACTAATGTCTTCTAAACAGTTTTTTTTTAACTTGGTGCCGCGCTTTGAGCTTGTAGATCTGCTATTTTTGAATAGCCAAAGTATAAAATAATGGATAAAGTGGTTACACAGATGCATTCCCGGTTTTAGTCGGTTAAGAGGGGTTTGATCCAGACAGACAGACAGACAGACAGACAGACAGACGTGTATATTACTGTATACTTAGTATACTGGGGTCCCCCAGGGCTATATGCTGGGCTCCCTCTATTTAACCCTCTACTCACCAAATCTCTTTGGCAAAAAACATCTAACAACAAGCTCACACCCGTTGTGATGCATTTTGAAGGTTTGTAGATCTGCTATTTTCAAAATATTTTTATACATTTGAAAACTTGAAATGGGACATTCTGGATAATGAGTACTTTAAGTACATTTTGTACTTTTACTCAAATCAATTTTGAATTCCGGACTTTTACTTGTAACAATATTGCAGTATTGATGCTTTTACTTAAGTAAAGAAATTGAGTACTTTTCCACCACTGCCAATAGACCCCTTAACAGACGACGTCATACTGGCTGCGTGCAGCCAGTATGCGCGCAACGAAACCCATTATATCAGGTCTCGTTAGGACGCGTCTCACTAGCCAACACACACAAGAGGGGGTTGGGGTGTGCTGAAACCAGTGCACCCCGAAACAGGTTGGGAATTGATTGCGTGAAACAATCACCTGTGCGTCCAGGCTCAATGTTAGTAAACAAATAATTGGTCTATTACATTACAGTGTTCCTGCAACTGTAATACACCAGTGTTGCCAAGTCTGCTTATTATTATAAGCGTCTTTGGGCTTGTTTCTGTAACGTTAGTTTTTGGGGTCTTGTTTCTAAAGTGTAGTTTTGCTTGTTTGGGCGTGCTCCAGTTTAACCTCTTTAACCCTACAGTACTGTATATACATCGGCTTTTTGAAAATAGCCGATCTACAAGCTCACAGCTGTTTTCAAAATAATCTTGGAAAATAAGATGTGAAAGATTTGGAATGTTTTTTAAACATGTTATAACACAAAGCTTGTCCCCGGCACAAAATATTGCTTGTTTCTCTGTTGCAAAATCTGGCAACATCTGCTGAGCTAGTCATCATTTGCAGTGATATTTACTCATTGTAGCAGACCGTTTAGAACAACAGACGTGCAGTACATGTATGCAATGCCCTGTAGACATGCAGCATGTTCAGATAAACCATAGACCATTTACAATGTAGGCGTTTACCAGTCGCTCTTTATCCAGAGTGACTTACAGTAAACAAGGTAAACACATATATAGAATACAGAGAGACAGTGTAGTGTCTCAGTAAACTATAGGATCATAGAATACAGAGACAGTGTAGTGTCTCAGTAAACTATAGGATCATAGAATACAGAGACAGTGTAGTGTCTCAGTAAACTATAGGATCATAGAATACAGAGACAGTGTAGTGTCTCAGTAAACTATAGGATCATAGAATACAGAGAGACAGCGTAGTGTCTCAGTAAACTATAGGATCATAGAATACAGAGACAGTGTAGTGTCTCAGTAAACTATAGGATCATAGAATACAGAGACAGTGTAGTGTCTCAGTAAACTATAGGATCATAGAATACAGAGACAGTGTAGTGTCTCAGTAAACTATAGGATCATAGAATACAGAGACAGTGTAGTGTCTCAGTAAACTATAGGATCATAGAATACAGAGACAGTGTAGTGTCTCAGTAAACTATAGGATCATAGAATACAGAGAGACAGTGTAGTGTCTCAGTAAACTATAGGATCATAGAATACAGAGACAGTGTAGTGTCTCAGTAAACTATAGGATCATAGAATACAGAGACAGTATAGTGTCTCAGTAAACTATAGGATCATAGAATACAGAGAGACAGTGTAGTGTCTCAGTAAACTATAGGATCATAGAATACAGAGACAGTGTAGTGTCTCAGTAAACTATAGGATCATAGAATACAGAGACAGTGTAGTGTCTCAGTAAACTATAGGATCATAGAATACAGAGACAGTGTAGTGTCTCAGTAAACTATAGGATCATAGAATACAGAGACACATTAAAAAGAAGAAAACACACTCAACCTCTTGAGTGTGAACATATTGAACAATGTACTATACTCTCAGTCAGCGTTACAGACCCGTAAGGGTCCATTTGGTTCCACTATTGTGCACACTCTCAGCTTACACAGGGAAGCTGTCTGAACCTTCCCTAAAACACCCTGGACAGCGCTCCACACGTCCCAGACTCTTCTCCCTCCTGGCCAGTGTTGATTTTGACAGCAATTTTTGATTCAGTTTTAGTCATAGTCTATTGAATAGAATTCCATTTAGTTTTAGTCATATTTTAGTCTTCTGAAATGTTTTAGTTTTTGTCTAGTTTTAGTGGACTAAATATCATAAGATCTTAGTTGACTAAATCTACAGTTGATTTAGTTGACTAAAATGTATGTTGGCGGTGCCTTGAGGCATCGTAATGGCAGATTTTACACTTGGTTGCATGCTGAAAATAGCAGATCTACAAGCTCACAACGCGTCGCAGCGCGACGCGTTGTGAGCTTGTAGATCTGCTGTTTTCAGAGCGCAACACCCGAGCGCAACCAAACATAAAACGACTTGTCTTTTAGTTCTACTGGATCTCTTCTCCACTCGTCCCTCACTAACATTTTAGTCTAGTTTTTATTTGTTGAAGAAATTGTCAATATATTTAGTCATAGTTTTAGTCATCATAGCTTAGTTTTTATTTAGTTTTCGTCAGTGAAAAAAGGTAGTCGACGAACATCTTTCGTCATAGCTTTAGTCGACAAAATCAACGCCGCTTTTGGCTACCAAACTGTGGAACGAGCTAGTCATAGCAGTTAGAACTGCAGACTCACTCCCAATGTTCTGACATAATCTGAAGACTCTCGTCTTCAGACTCCACCTCAGCCCGTAGCACTTTACCTTGTCTTGATGACCTTACAGTCTTTTGAAAAGGTTAAAATGTCATTTAGATTAGAGCATATGTTATGTAGACAGATGGCAGGTTCATTTGTTGACCTGGCATCCTATAGTTTCTATAGCAGTGGTTCTCAAACCTTTTTCATGTCAAGGACCCCCAAATTGACACTTATTAGCCCGCGGACCCCCATTTGAAAAAGATAAGCCAAGGACCCCCCATAAGAGAAGATTTTTACAGCTATAGCAGTTCAATTTCAGCTCAACCATTTCAATTTCAAGGACCCCCCCGTTTGACATGCATTAGGGCTACGTACGGACCCCCATTTAATGGCATTTCTATCTCTGGGACCCCAATTTATACTGTGAAATCAATGTTAATTTAACTCTGAGAGAGTACAAATGGAACAAAATGGACCCGTTAGGGTCCATTTGGTTCCATTTGTACACTCAGAGCTACACACCCGTATGGGTCCATTTGGTTCCTAACTATCCATCATTTAGCTGCGGAACCCCTGGAACTCCCTCAAGGATCCCTGGGGGTCCCCGGACCCCACTTTGAGAACCAATGTTCTATAGTGTGAAACTGTCAATGTACAGATTATGATTTATTATTTTGATATTATGTTGTTTAGGCTGATGCTACACACTGTCTCTCTGTGTTTACCTTGATCTCTGGATAAAGAGCGTAGCTAAATGACAACATGGTGACATTGTACTCACAGACCCGTGAGGGTCCATTTTAGACCCCTGTGGGCCCCTCTGAGAAGCAGTAATGTAACCCCATGTGGTTGGAGGAGTGAGAGCAGGGTCCTAAGTCCTCTGTGTGTGTGTGTGTGTGTGTGTGTGTGTGTGTGTGTGTGTGTGTGTGTGTGTGTGTGTGTGTGTGTGTGCCCGTCCTAGTGACCCCAACCCAGTCCTTGCTGGCTGGATCTGGACTTATGCAGGCTTTTGACAGGGTTACCATGGTTACTGGGTGATAGTGTATCTCTGTTCCCTTCTCAGAAGCAAGGTCATGTGTGTGTGCGTGTGTGTGTGTGTGTGTGTGTGTGTGTGTGTGTGTGTGTGTGAACTCTCGCACACACACACACTCTCACAACTCGCTGTTGTTTTTATTTTTTTTACCTTAAAGGACCTGTGATTCTCTGAAACGCCTTCTAAATCCTAACCTTAGTTGTCAGAACAATTCTAATTTGTATTCTATATACTGTAGGTCTTCACCTGATTTGATTTGAGACCGGGAACATATCTGTGTCATTTTAGACTTTGGCTATTAAAAAAATAGCAGATCTACAGTACAAGCTCATAGCGTGGCACCGAGTGCTTGTAGATCTGCTATTTTTGAAAAATCTTGAACATTTGTGCAAATCTTTGAATATACTGTATATATGTTTTAAAGCGATTTTTTAAAAACTCTGATCTGTGCTTCAGGGGGTCCCTGGAACAACATATTTTGAGGTGGGGGTCCGCGGCCAAATACTTATCATTTTGGGGGTCCTTGACATGGAAAAGTTGCAGCACCACTGATATTATAGCAACGTTAGGATTTAGAAGACATTTGTAGAATATACTTTATATTCAAAGATTTGCACAGATTTTCACTATTTTTGAATAGACAAAGAAATCTAAAGTGACACAGACTCCAGACTGTCAGGCCATTCTATATCACACAAAAGTAGCAAAAATAGCCGATCTACAAGCTCAAAATTTAATTTCAAATGCAGATTTAGTTATACTTACAGTATGTTAACTTCATGAACTTAAAGAACTTAAATAGAAATACATTGGACATAAAAAAGACAATATAATTGTAATACTATCCATTAAAGCTACTAATATAGACTGAAGTCATTAAAGTGGGTCATGTTTGCATCTTAGGAATCATAACAGCTGAAATCAATAATATATCACTATTCTGATATTAACCTGCGGGCCGCATTAAGTGAAGGTGGGGGCCGCATGTGGCCCCCGGGCCGCCAGTTTGCCTATGTATGACCTACCTTTAGACTTTGGCTATTCGAGACTTTGTGCAAATCTTTTGAATATATATATATATATATTTCTAAAGGGAACATTAGTAACTGCCCTCTCTCTCTGCTTTGCTAATCGTGGATTATTCCAGCATGTGATAAACATTAAGGCTCTGTGTTCTTACTTTAGACTTCTAAACGGAGCCACGGCTTACATTTCTTTTGAATACTTACTGTAGGCTGAATACTTACTGTAGGCTGAATACTTACTGTAGGCTGAATACTTACTGTAGGCTGAATACTTACTGTAGGCTGAATACTTACTGTAGGCTGAATACTTACTGTAGGCTGAATACTTACTGTAGGCTGAATACTTACTGTAGGCTGAATACTTACTGTAGGCTGAATACTTACTGTAGGCTGAATACTTACTGTAGGCTGCTCGCAGACAATAGGAGAAAACTAAATGAAAAAAATCCTGAAAGGAATGCAGCCGGCCCACACATGAGGCGGGGGGGTGGGGGGGGGTTATTTTATTTGGTCCAGTGCTTTCATCCATGATGTGCCCCCCCCCCCCCTCTCTGTGGAAGCCCAAATACTTTTAATAAACCCTTTGACCCCACAGTAGCGGGTGACTGTATGGCCTGGTTCAGTGTTTTACTAAAATGTGTGCTACGCTTAAAGGAGGAGTTCACCCAAAAAATGACTTATTTTCTATCAATTGCACACCCCATGAAGCCTTGAATCCATGGATTTATTTGTGTTTTTGTGGCATTCCTAAGCTAATAATTTGATTCCTGTCTCCTACCGGCTAATGTATCCAGTAGGAGACACAAAGTAGATTCTTTGTGTCTCCTGCCGGAAATACACCCGGGCATCAAATTATTGTCTTAGGAATGCGACAGAAAACAAAATAAATCCATGTATTCAAGGCTTCATGGGGTGTGCAATTGATAGAAAATAAGTCATTTTTTTGGGTGAACTCCTCCTTTAACCCTTTTAGACCTGGGATGCATCTGTGTCATTTTTAGATTTGAGCCAAAAAGCATTATTTTACACTTTGGGGCTATTCAAGAGTGCCGCGCTATGAGCTTGTAGATCTGCTATTTTTTGAAAAATCGACATTTTGAGATGGGTGTCGGCAGCCGAATCCATAAAGTTTTGGGGGTCCTTGACATGAAAAAGTTTGAGAACCACTGATGTAGAAACATAGGTTTTACAGAAAACTGTTAGGATTTAGAAGACATTAGTAAGAATCGACCTCAGGTTTTAATGGGTTAAAGCCACATGTACCCTAGCGTCACTAGTTTATGTCCACATAGGCACACAGACATGGGCGTAATAGGCATACTTACTGTAGGCTGCATTTGACCACCATACACATGCAGTCTCTTATGCAAAGGTTAAACTGTCATTTAGATCATTGGTTCTCAAAGTGGGGTCCGGGGACCCCCAGGGGTACTTGAGGGGGTTCCAGGGGGTCCCCAGCTAAATGATGGATAGGAACCAAATGGACCCTTATGGGTCTGTAACTCTGAGAGTGTACAAATGGAACCAAATGGACCCGTTAGGGTCCATTTGGTTCCATTTGTACACTCTTAGAGTTAAATTAACATTGATTTTACTATACGAATTGGGGTCCCAGAGATAGAAATGCCATTAAATGGGGGTCTGTAGCCCTAATGCATGTCAAACTGGGGGGTCCTTAAAATTAAAATGGTTGAGAATCACTGCTAGAGCCGTAAACATCTTCTCTTATGGGGGTCCCTGGCATATCTTTTCAAATGGGGGTCCGCGGGCTATTAAGTGTCAATTTGGGGGTCCTTGAGATGAAAAAGTTTGAGAACCACTGGTTTAGATGCATGTTATTAAGACAGACGCCAGGTTCATTTGTTGACCTGCTGATGATAGTTTCTATAGTGTCAAGATCAAGGTTTTGGTCCCACATTTGGCTTGGGCTGTCACCCCTGCTGCAGCCACACACAAAACATCAGTGACAAAAGACAGAGAATACATAACAGGGGGGACACAACATTACACAAGAGCACAGATAGTGGTCAATCTAATCTTCTCACAGTCGATGCTGTTTCAGAGCCTCGTTCAGCATTTTATTTGACACCGGTACGAACGACTTTTAAAAATCTGACATAGTTCCATTTTGGTTCGCTGTACCTTCTCCCAGAGGAGAGGCCATCATTACAAACGTTCCATGTAGAACATGGGTATCATCACTGACTGTTTTCTGAGCCTGTCTTAGCGTGGCCTGCTCGTAAATAGACTGCAGAGAGGGGAGTTGTTTTACTCCTATAATCTTCTCTGCAGTTTGCACCAATCGGAGCAATTTGGACCTCAGTTGCACTGAGAGATTACCAAACCAAACTGTGATGCCAAATCTGACCAGACTTTCCAAGACCGCTCGGTAGAACACTAACATAAACTTTTGGTCAACACCATGAACCCTGAGACGGTGGAGGAAATGCAGTCTTTGCTGTACTTTACTACAGAGACTGTCCACATGTGTGTTCCACGTTAGAGAGTTGTCAATACTAATGCCCAAGTATTTATATGAGGAGATCTGTGAGATGGTCGAGTCATGAATGACCACCGGTCTGTGGTCACCGATACTCCTAGGGTCCAACACCGTCTCCTGTGTCTTCCTCACGTTGAGAACAAGGTGGTTGTCATCGCAACATGTTTACAAACCTCTGAACCTCCAAAGAATAGTTATCTAAATCTCTATCCTTACCCAGTAGGGATGAGATGGCAGTGTCGTCCGAGAATTTAATAATGTAATTATTCGGGTTACCGCTTCTGCACTCATTGGTGTATAAGGTGAAAAGGACAGGTGAGCTGACGCAGCCCTGAGGTGCTCCAGTTCTCAGGGTTCTGGGCTCTGACATGGTACCGTTCACACTGACCCTTTGTGTACGTTCAGTTAAAACATAATAATGGGGGGGGGGGGTCCGTGGACAAATACATATACATTTGGGGGTCCTTGACATGAACAAGTTTGAGAACCACTGTTATAAACTGACTGGTTTATATTCTGGTTTATATTCCTTTTTTTCGCTCCCCTCATGCCCTGCCTCCCTGGGAGGCAGGGCATGAGAGTAGTGCTTTTTTTCCCCATCCAACCTCCCCCCACCCACCCCACCCACCCCACACCCCACCGACCCCACACTCTCACTTCGAGGAAGAAGGGAAACTTAAGGCGGCGCCGACTCATGGCTGCAGCTGTGTGTGTGCTTTAGTATTTGTAGTTTTAAACTGCAATGATGAACCTGCACAATGAAGAATTTCACCCTTACTTGTAATGTGATGTGACAATAAACTTTGATTCTGATTCTGACTGGTCTGGTGCTCCTTTGCGTGTGACCCCCGCTCCTCGTGTTGGTGGGGGGGGGGGGTCTTGGGGACAGCAGGACCATCTGAGGAGGTGTCACCATGACATGCTGGGTGCTGGCAGCGCGCCCAGAATAGTGAGCCTCACTATTTTTAGGGTTCACTGAACTGTGCAGCTCATGTGTGCAACACCCCCCCCCCCCCCCCCTTGCTCACTTCCTGTGTGTCCCCCCCGCTCACTTCCTGTGTCATCAGATCTGATGTTATGTCAGGAATGATCCATCCATCCTATAGGAATGTGACGTTCCATGACACCCAGGCGTCATCACAGAGGCTTCACTTTTACCACGTTAGACTGGTTGAAAACACACACATGTGTTTGTGATGTCTGATGGGATGGGTTATTTTTTAGGATTTGTTTGAGCCGTTCCGGTTCCTTAACGATTCCCTCTTAACCAGGGATGGATTAACCCCCGCACGGGCCCCTGAGCCGCCAATCTTTTAGGGCCCCCCCTAAAAAAAAAGTTTTGGGATTTAAAAAAAAAAATGTAAACAAAATTTGTCGATGGCTGTGTGGCCCAGTTCCCCTGAAGGGCCCCTGGGCCACGGCCACGGCGGCCCGTGCTAATACAGCTCTGCTCTTAACGGATATGATTCCTTAACGGTTCCCTTTAATGATTCCTAGGGGGTTCCAATGGACCCTTACAGGTCTGTAACTATGAGAGTTACACTGTGTTCCCTTAAATTTTAAAAGTACTGTTTGTTTCCTCTGGATCTCAACCCTAGTGACTGATATTGTCCTTCTAATGCATGTCAATTAATGTTTTTGTATCGTTTTGTACATGTTTCAGGGTGGACTCTATCATGCTGGTGGAGGAAGGCTTCAACATGGTCAGTGTGGACGCCAGTGACAAGATGCTGAAATACGCCCTGAAGTCCAGATGGGACCGGAGGAAAGAGACGGCCTTCGACCAGTGGGGTACGACGGGCCCCGGGACGCTCTCTCTCTCACCACGTTAACACTGAGTTTATTTGATGTCCAGTTGGTTCTGACACTTTGTACATGATCAAGGAACTCCAAATTAACCCATTAAGACCGGGAACGCATCTGTGTAATTGTTTTGATTTCTTTGGCTATTCAAAAATAGCAGATATACAAGCTCATAGCACGGCACAGAGTGCCGCAAATGTTTGAATATATATATTTTTAAATCAAACATTTGTAACTCAAATCTTTGCTTCTGGGGGATTCTACAAATGTCTTCTAAATCCTAAATTTCCTTGAAAAACATATGTTTCTGTATCAGTGGTTCTCAAACCTTTTCATGTCAAGGACCCCCAAAAATGTATTTGGCCGTGGACCCCCATCTCAAAATATGTAGTTCCAGGGACCCCCATGTAGCAAAGATTTGAGTAAAAAAAATCGCTTTAAAAATATATATATATTTAAAGATTTGCACAAATTTTCATGATTTTTCAACAAAAAAAAGCAGATCTACAAGCTCATAGCGCAGCACTCTGTGTCGCGCTATGAGCTTGTAGATCTGCTATTTTTTAATAGCCAAAGTTTTTGAGCGTTTTTACTAGCCTTTCAAGAGACACAGAATATTTAGTTCCAGGACGATGGACACACAGAGTGTCTCAAAAGACAGAGAGTGTCTCTGCTTCCATCGGGGGGGAAAGCGTGTCACCGCCACCCTCCGGTCTTTAGTTATTATCTGTTGAATATCGCTCTAGCTTTTTTAGTATTATTTTAAGCCTAGAATCAAAGCCATCCAGGATCCTGAATCATGACCTTAAAACATTTGATTCTGTGTTTTTTTTTTGTGTGGAATATTTCATTATATGATCAGGGGTGCACATAACATTTTAGGTCTAGTACTCAGAACTTGGTGCGCAACAAATAAATGGTCCCGTCCCATTTTGTCAACGGGGGGGAGGGGTACAGCTGCGCGAGGACAAAAAAAAAAGAGGACGCTCTGCTTGCAAATTCCGCCGATTTTCGCCGTTTTTTTTCTCTCACATTGTTTGGTGAAGCCCCCAAGGTTGGTGTGTGCTGCGCTGCTTTTATCCGCCAGATTGGGACGTTCACGGCATATTTTGCACCATCACGGTGCGTTCATCATCGGTGACGAGTGCCTCTAACAGCCACTGCTGGCTGCGTGCACGCAGCGAGGCAATGCGAGGCACTCACACAATCACGTGCAGCATGCGTCCTCCATCTCCAGGCTTTTATGCTTTAGTTTTGCTAGAAAATAAAAGCTTGGAAATTCCTGTCCCAGCTGTTGGTACGCAAAAGCGCCTCGCGTCGTCTGATGTGGTGCGCATTATTTATTTTGGGTGCGCATGTTATGTGCACCCCTGTATATGATATACTATATTTAATAAATACCCTTTGTTTTGTGTTTTCTCTTCACTGACTGACTGACTGTCTGGCTAGCTCTTTAATAAATTCATTTTCAGGTAAGGATAACACTTTTATCCAATCAGGAGAGAGAACTCATACGGGTCAGGATATAGGACGTGAAATTGGAAAACAAAAACTAAAATGAGACAACATTGGAATTGGAACTCTATACAATTGAAGCTGATGAATGGGTTTTCTCTTGATCGGATGAAACTGGTGCCCACCTGAACATGTATTTTGTGTTTATTAACACATTGAGTGCCAAAAACGGTCCGGACCGTTTTTCATAATCCAAACGAGGTGTGCCAAAAAACGTTTTTGGGCAAAAATATATATAAAAAAAACACAGCACCAGGAGATATGATTTTTCGAAGATTTAGACTCCAATCCACTTCCTGGTTAACTAATGACTTCAAAAGCCTGTATCTCGGCTCCTGTGTACTTTTCTTTTTTAGTATGTATTTTTGACTATTTTCAACTGGCTGCAACTATGGAACGGATTACCGAATGTTTTTAATGTTTTTCCCCGGATTGTACGAGACCCCTATGTGTGTAATGAGGGGATCACCGTGAGGACGGTGATCACTGAAAATATTTTGTGACTACTTGAAAAAGGTCCAAAAATTGTTAAAATTCCAGGCACTGGAGGTACCCTGTTTTGAAAAACCCCTGGCACTCAATGTGTTAAAGAGCTGGGGAGGGGGTTCTCCTTCCATTCCGACATCTCACCACTCCGACTAGTGGCTTCCGCGTGCGGTTAGGGTTAGGGTTAGGGTTCGTCAACGTCGGAAAGGCAACATGTCGGAAAGGCGAAATGCACCCGCTGGGGAGACCCCTGTTACTGAACACACTATAGCAATGATCAGAATTTAGAGCTTTTACATCTAAAAAATAACACTTTTTTTATTTGAACCAAGAACATATCATTTACACCACTACCTTCTAACTGTTTGTTGTCAGAGATTGAAGAGGCCAACTGGCTGACGTTACCAGAAGACATCCAGAAACCAGGCCAGGGGTTCGATGCCGTCATCTGCCTCGGCAACTCCTTCGCTCACTTACCAGACTTCAAAGGTAGGTAGACCGCTGTTGCCATGCCTGCTTATTATAAGCGACTTGGGGGCTTAAAGTCACTTGTAAATATCCAGTTGCGGGTTTTGGGCTTGTTTCTAAAGTGTACTGTTTTTAGATTTCTTTGGCTATTCAAAAATAGCAGATCTACAAGCTCATAGCGCGGCTTGTAAATCTGCTATTTTTGAAAAAGAAATAAGAGAAGATTTGTACGGCTCTAGCAGTGATTCTCAATCATTGTAATTTAAGGACCCCCCCAGTTTGACGTGCATTAGGTTACAGACCCCCATGTAATGGCATTTGTATCTCTGGGACCCCAATTCATATTGTAAAATCAATGTTAATGATGAACTCTGAGAGTTACAGACCCATAAGGGTCCATTTGGTTCCTATAAATCATTTAGCTGGGGACCCCCTGGTATCCCCTCAAGTACCCCTGGGGGTCCCCGGACCCCACTTTGAGAGCCAATGGTGTAGAGGATCAAATAGAATGACATTTTTCGGTTATTGCATCCTCTATTTCTCACTTCAAATGTTTTCAAAAACATTCTTGAGAGCAACGTTTAGTTGTAAATGACATTGGTTGTTTGTTTACATGGCTGTCATGTTGGACAAAGCATAAAACTAAGCAGCGCAGGTTGATATGAGCAGATGTTCTGAGTCTCTGATTAGACAGCGGTCAGTTATAGAGCTCATCGGTCATTATCCAGAAATAATGACCGATGATTGACCAATCAGAATCGAGCATTCAACCATGCCGTGTAATAAACAACGTTAAACTCACCATCATAGCAGCTGTACACAAAGCATGGATTATCCTCTTAGATCTGCTAAGTTTTTGTTTCATAAAAATCCACCATAGATAAGTTATGAGCTGCTTTCTGTCAATACATTCTGTGCAGGTGATTATTATTATTATTAATTATTGACAGTATCTCATAACATGTCTACGGTGGATGTTTATGAAACAAAAACGTTGCAGACACAAAGAGGATAATTCAAGCTTTCCTTACAAAAGAAGATCTACAAGCTCAAAACCTGTCCCTTCACGTCGCGTTTCAAGCTTGTAGATCTGCTATTTTGTATGGTTTTGTGTGACGCTGTAGTGTAATCAAGTAGGGCGTTAACTTAAAAAAAAACTAAGTTCAAATATTGACATAACAGGTTTCTGCCCGACAGCAACGAAATAAAAACATGTTGTCCAACATTATGTGAAAAATGTAACATAAATGCAGTGCTACGTGATAGATACCTTGTTAGCTTGTAGATCTGTTCTTTTTGTCACATGACCCCTTCTCTCAGGTCTGTCTTGGTGCATTCATGATAGCACACCGGTTTAAGAGTTAAAAATGTGTGTTGTGTTGTTTTCAGGGGACCAGAGCGATCAGAAGTTAGCTCTTACAAACATCGCCAGCATGGTGAAACCTGGAGGAATCCTCATCATCGACCACCGCAACTATGACTACATACTGGAGACTGGACTGGCTCCACAGGGAAAAAACATCTATTACAAGGTATTAACCTTTAATAAAACACCTATAACCTTTAATAAAACATCTATTACAAGGTATTAACCTTTAATAAAACATCTATTACAAGGTATTAACCTTTAAAAAAAACATCCATTATAATATGTTAATCATAACTCTATAACAGACAGAGTAACAGTGTATTAGTGAACGCTGCTGCCAGCCAAAACGAGCGATTTTACTGATCTTCAAAAAATAATGGAATATTATCCGTGACCGCCGTCCTCACGGAAATTGCAACGCAAAAAAACATTATCCGGTTGTGGTAATCTGTTCCTTAGCTGTGGCCAGTTGAATGTGTCTCGTTTTTGCCTTAAAGCAACATGAACCGAGATGAACCCATTTCCCCACAGGAAATAAACAGGAAGTAAACAGGAAATAAACAGGAAGTAAACAGGTAGTAAACGAGAGGTTCTTTAAAAATGATGACAGATCCGGAGCCTTTGCAGACAGGGTGCGATTTTTCGCACGAGAAAAACGGACCAAATCATTATTTAAATGAACACATGGTTCTCAATGACCTCATGTATACCGGCTCCCAATTTACCGTGCGGTGATGCGATGCAGAGATGCGTTTTTTCCCAATTGAACCCAGTTCGATTTGTGTGTCTTTTCGCATGCGGTAAAAACTGATTGACCCTGTGTGCAAAGGCCTTAACTGTGTGTGTGTGTGTGTGTTTCCAAGATGGCGGCAGGAGTAAACACCGGTTCTCCAGCCAAAATGCACTAATAACACTTTAAAACACACCCGTCGTAACTGCCGCCGTCAATGCAGGGAAGAAAGGTTACTAATATGGATGTTACCAGATTGCTGTTTGCAATGTGCCTCATTGCGGTGATAAAGTTGGCCTTTAAAGCTGCTTTACCAACTGGTAGAATATATCAACAAAGGTGGCAGGTGTTCGACCCCACGCCAGCACATCCAGCGGGGAGAGAGAGCACCTGGACAACGTTTTCAGACTATGTCCGACCACTTACACCAGAGGAGTGGATCCTCTTTCAAAACGAGGAGAGAAACTACAGAAAAACTCTGGATGCAAAGCGACTGGAGGAGCGGCGAAACTTTGCCTTCTCAGGTGAAACACCTGCCAAATGGATTAAACTCATCAGCATTCTTAATGGATTGTACTACAAGAACGGGACCTTCACCACTCGCCATAAGAACGGAAGACCATTTGGACTACCGCTACTGAAGTACACACTGCGAGTACTAAAGAAGTTTCCGCTCTTTAGTCCGACCCTCCCACAAGAACTGTCTCGGGACTCCCTAGGGGAATGGATCGAGGCGCAACTGTGCTTCGTGAGAGACGCTATTCAACCAGCGCTCGGGAGACCCACTGAACATCAAAGGAGACCGAGACAGGTGGGCAGAGATAAATTGGCTTACCTATGGCAACATAGGAGAACTAAAGCAATAGAGATCATACTAAACAACAGCACATATCCAAACCCCCCACCCGCTGTTAATAATGTGGACCTTGTGCAGAATTACTATTCTGCCAAATGTAAAAAACCCAACCACGCCCCTTTAAATGACGCACCATGGCAACAGACGCTTGCATTCGAACCCCCAGAGTATATGCCAGAGACCGGTAACTTTACAGCCAGCGAGGTGGAAGAAGTTATCAACAGCCTGCCAAATAATAAAGCTAGTGGCGCTGACGGGGTCACATATGAGACCCTAAAAGCCACTAGGCAGGTGTCATCTCAAATCCTGGTAAATATATTTAACACTTGTTTGTTGAATAGAAAAGTCCCGGACTCATGGGCAGGTGCATTAATTTACAGAATCCCTAAAAAAGACAATATTCCTGACGACCCTTCTACGTGGAGGGACATTTCACTTTTACCGACAATATATAAAGTATTCATGAAGTGCATATTGGCCCGCATTCTGCCCTGGCTCACAGATACTGGTATTCTCTCATCTGAACAAAAGGCTTATATTGCCCGTCAAGGAATGAATGAGCATGTTTTCTGTCTGAAGACAGGGATTGACAACTTTAAACATGACTCTGCAAAGTTCTATTCCGTTTTTTTAGATTTCCGTGATGCATTCGGCACACTGCCTCATAATGTTATGATTTATGCTCTCAATGAAATACAATTGCCACAGCTGTATACAGATATAGTGAAAAATGTCTATGAAAAGTCCTACATTCAAGTTATATGTGGGAATACTCTGACTGATCCAATTAAACTTGGTATCGGAATTAAAACAGGATGTCCCTGGAGTGCGGTAAACTTTATTCTTGCACTCAATCACTGGCTCAAATGGATGCGCCAGTGCGCACCTGATGGAATAAGATCTCCAAACCCAGTACAAGGATACGCCGATGACGTTCAGATCGCGTCAAATCAGGAGAGTGTTATTCTATCCATGCTCTCCCGCACTGAGGAGTTTCTGCTGTGGTCCAGGCTGGAGGCAAAACAAACCAAATGCGCTGCGTTCTATGAAAGGCGCAGCGGTGGTAATCGGTGGTATGCATCTAAAGCCGATAAGCCCCCATCCTTTACACTAATGCAAAAACCCATCCGAGTATATTCAAGACATGAAGCATATCTGTACCTGGGACATAAATTTAATGTTGGAGGTGACTGGGAAGAACAAGTCCGGGAACTGTATGATGACTATTCTGTCAGACTGGATTTAATCGATTCCTCCCCCCTCCCCATCCGAATGAAACTGCAGGCCATCAGAGAATTGGCACTTGCCAAAATTCAACACCTATTCTCAAATGTCCATTTGCCACAGAACACCCTTACAGAACTGAACAACAAGACAGTGCGTCTGGTGAGGGGCTGGTTCAAACTTAATACCCATTCCACCCGCTCCATCCTCTTTCAGCCCATCAGGGAGGGTGGTTTGGGCGTACCGAATATAGAATGGGTTTACACCGCTACCAGAACCAGCCACCTCATCAACATGCTCAACAATGATGATCCTACGGTCAGAGAAATGGCCCGTGAATCACTCATTCAACATCTGCAGCGACGCAAAGTAACACCCGCGATGGATAATGAGCCGCAATTCCTTGGATTCAGGACGAAGGGAAATGGAAAACTGGACATTAAAGCGACAGGATTTGGTGTGCGGTCCGATTGGATGGACTTAAACGACCTGTGCCATCGTTCGGGATTGGAGCTAAAGTGGGCGGCGCCCGATGGAACAGCTGTGGCGATCAATAACCGCATCGTCACAGATCCGCTCGTTTATGCACGCGCGATCTACCAGCAGGACGGTGTTGAGCTGTCAATCAAATCCGCGACTGCGAGAGCCTCCATTCTGGGAGTGAATCGATCTCACAGTGCACAGCACTGGACCAGCCTGAAGCTACAGGGGAAACTGGCTTTTATTCCTTTTGCAAATCACTCACTGTCCCATTCTGTCCTCTCAAATAACACTATTGGTGAGGACATTCTAATCTTCACCATTAAAGCACGTCTACAAGTGCTGCCGACCAAGTTTAACTTGGCAACCTGGTATCCATCACAACATGACCCACACTGTATTCTACACCCAGTACCACATGACAAAGAGACAGTCGCACACATCTTAAATGGCTGCAGCCACTATAAAGGACTGTACATTGCCAGACATGATCGTCTGGTGGATCTGGTCTCAGACAGAATCAGAGAAGTACAGGAAAGGACAACAAAAATGTATAAACACAGTACTGTAAAACTAGACTGGTTTGATCACAATGACACACATGTCAATTCACTGCAAGATATTCCAAATACCCCAGATATTGTGTTCATTAATGAAATGAGAAAAAACGTTACTATCTTCCATGCCCATTTGATTTGTATATGGACATTTGTTTTACATCCAAACGTATGAAATATCAACCTTTGGTGGAACGTATTATGGCCTTGGGATATAACTGTCAACTTATTGTCCTTGTGTTTGGGAGTCTGGGCCACGTCCACAAACTTGTGCTCCGCGGCATGCAATTAGGTGGATTGCAAAAGACAAATGCAAAAAAGTTGGCTAAATACTGTTCTGTCTCAGATATTATGGGCAGTCTGTCTATCTGGAGAAGGCGATGTTTCATTTACCCTTGAGTGGCAAAAAAACAAAAAAAACAACAACTGTTGAATCTCTGTATATAGTATGTCATCAATTCGTTATCTTTTTTTTTTTTTCCTCTGTGTGTTAAGCATGTGCAGCAGTTGTATCTGGTTTGCCCGTATAATGTGACCTTCTTCTGATCAATGTTTGGATCTATCATGTATTGCGCTTTTTGTGCAGATCCAAATAAAAGAATTCATGTGTGTGTGTGTGTGTGTGTGTGTGTGTGTGTGTGTGTGTGTGTGTGTGTGTGTGTGTGTGTGTGTGTGTGTGTGTGTGTGTGTGTGTGTGTGTGTGTGTGTGTGTGTGTGTGTGTGTGTGTGTGTGTGTGTGTGTGTGTGTGTGTGTGTGTGTGTGTCTCTCACAGAGTGATCTACCTCAGGACATCTCCACGTCGGTGCTGTGGGTGAACAACAAGCCTCACATGATCACCCTGGATTACACCATCCAGGTCCCTGATGAGAAGACCCAGAGCCCTGACGTCAGGTACACACACACACACGCACACACACACACACACACACACACACACACACACACACACACACACACACACACACATGTCCACATTCACTCCAAAGGGACAGCAAAAATAGCAGATCTACAAGCTCAAAACGCGTCGCAGCGCGACGCGTTTTGAGCTTGTAGATCTGTCATGTGTTTGAGCTTGTTGAGCTTGTAGATCTGTCATGTTTACATGTTTGGAATTGTAACAAGTCAATAATATATCAGTATTCTGATATTAACCCATGTATGACCTACAGTTACAGTATAGCTGTTGTGAAGAGTCTTTACACATCTGTGTTGGATGAGTCATCTTTAAATGCTT